>NC_081407.1:917034425-917114425 GCF_030272615.1 Cryptomeria japonica
GTGTTCATAGACAACTAGGCATTGAGTTACATTAATACTCAAGAGAAGCTTAGCAATAGACATCTGAAATGGATGGAATACCTCCAATCCTTCACCTTCACCATCAAGCATAAGAAGGGGCAACTTAATAAGGTGGCAGATGCATTAAGCAGGAAGTTGTTGACAGTTCAAGAACTAGAGTTGCAGAGCATAGGCATAGAAGGTTTCAAAGACCTCTATGAAGGAGATGAAGACTTCTCATCAGCTTACAAGGTTTGCAAAGAGTTTGAGAACCATTTCCATGGTGAGTATGCAAATTACACTCTCCAAAATGGTCTCTTGTTCAAGGGTAACCAGTTGTGTGTACCAAGAGGATCTATGAGGGAGAACCTCATCCAAGAAAAACATAATGGAAGTTTAAGTGGACACTTTGGAGTCATCAAAACCTTGGATTTAGTATAGAAGTACTACTATTGGCCAAAGTTGCCAAGAGATGTGAAGAGGTATGTAGAACAGTGTGGTGTATGCCAAAGAGAAAAAGGGGGATCAAGCAATACCGGCCTTTATCAACCATTGCCGGTCCAAAATAGACCTTGGGAACATATAAGCATGGACTTTGTAGTAGGACTTCCCAAGACTAAAATAGGTCTAGACAACATCTATGTGGTAGTAGATATATTCTCCAAGATGATTCATTTCATTCCATGTCGAACTACACATGATGCTAGCTATGTTGCACATCTCTTCTTCACAGAGATTGTTAGGATTCATGGACTCCCTTTAATCATTGTTTTAGATAGGGACAGCAAGTTCATGGGTCATTTTATGGCAAACATTATGGAGGAGACTAGGAACTAACTTGTCATTTAGCTCAGCTTACCATCCACAAACAGATCGTCAAACTAAAGTCATCAATAGAGTGTTAGGCAATTTGTTGAGGTGTCTAACTAAGGAGTATGGTCAGACTTGGGACCTTATCATTCCTCAAGAAAAGTATGCATATAATGACAGTGTGAATAGGACCACTGGTAGAAGTCCTTTTGAGGTTGTATATGGCAGACATCCAAGGGGAGTATGTGAGTTGAGAGACCTTGGTACTTTGGAGATGCAGATTGGACAAGTAGAGGACTTCACTCAAACCATCAAGGAAGTCCAAGAGTAGGTTAAGAAGGCCATCCTTGAATCCACTCAAAAATAGAAAACCAAAGTGGATGAGAAAAGGAGAGAATTTCAGTTCAAGGTGGGTGACTATGTGATGGTCCATTTGAGCAAAGCTAGGATGCAAAGTGGTAAGCCTACCAAACTGCAGATGAAAAGGGTAGGACCTTATGAAATTTTGGCAAAATATGGTGAGAATGCCTATAAGGTGGATTTACCTTCAGACTTAGCCATTTCACCAGTCTTTAATGTTGCTGACCTGGTAATGTACAAGGGAGAGATAGCAGGGCAGATTGAAAATGAAGCCAAGGTACTACAAGACCTAGATGTGAATACCTTACCTCAGGTGAAGAAGCCTATAACAGAGGAGATTTTGGAGTCAAGAGTGAAGAAGTCTACTAGACACCAATTCTACATGGAGCACTTAGTGAAATGGGCAAATCAACCAGTATCTGAAGCTACATGGGTGGAGGAGAGCAAGTTCAAGACACTTGGAATAGACCCGACTCTCATCTCTTCTTCTATTTCTTAATTGTGTGCAGAGGGGTAGTATGGTGTAGGAGCACCCTTCCAAGCTCTCCCTCCTTCTTTTTTTTTTGGTATTATGCTTCTTATGAAGCCATTGTATATAAAACAATTAGCCAAGTGCTCATAGGTCCTAGTTAGAGTCCTAGAGGAGATCTTAGGGGTCATAAGTCAAGATTGTGAATTTCTTGAAAATGGAGGGTATGAGTGTCCTGGAGGTGTTTAAGGGTCCTTCATAGAATGGTGGTGTCCTTAGATTGGCCTATTGTGGGTCTAGGAGTCATGAAGAACAACATTGGGAAAGTTGCTCAAAAGTTGCAAAAGTTGCATGACAACTTTTAAAAGTTGTCAAGCAACTTTTCCACCAAGAGGCCAAAATCCTTAGTTTGGTGTGGAAAAACCTAATATGGGTACACAAAAAAAGGAAAAGGTGGTATAATTATTTGCAAACCCTAAATGCATGGGTTGGATGTCAGAGATTGTACAACCCAAGTAAGAAGAGCTTGACTATGAGTGTTTGTTGGTTACCAGTCAAATTGAATGAGGTTACTGGGAAAGTAAATGGATTGAACTACATGCAAAACTATGTGAAATGTCTTCTAAAATGTAAATACTTTCTTTGTGAGAGATTATATTATCTTTTTGTTTACCGGTTGAGTGTGTTTGTAAATAGTTTGTAATTTGCAGTCTCACTGTCCAGTTTTGGACCGGTTTGTGCAAATGAAGTCATAACTCCATTCCCCATTGTGGAATCACCATGAAACCATGGGGAATGGAAGTGAAGACCCTGTACTATAGTCCCATGCAAGAAGGGCCCTTAAAAATGTAGGAAGTCCAAGCAAAGACCCACTCCTAGGTGAGACTAGATAGTGCTCGGTTAGGAGAGGTCAAATTGCAAAGGTCTTGGAGAGGAAGGTTGGTTAGTGGAGAGTGCATCCTTTGGAGGAAGTGTAGAGGAGTGAGTGAAGAATCATTGGTGTGAAGGAGGAGGATCCACAAATCCAAAAAAGGTGGCTAAAACTCAAAACATTCACTGTGACCCAGGCAGACCCTAAAATAAACCCTCACAAAAACCCTTGAAAACCTTAAAATCCACCCAGGACAGTGTACGAACACTTGGAGGCCTTAAACTTAGAAAATCCTTGAGTCCTTTCCAAATGAATGGTAGTCCATTTTGGGAGTTTGGGTTTTTTGTGCATTATTTGTGAGAGGGAGCCCTAAAGGATTGGGTAGGTGGCCTAATTTGTCCTAATTCTTGTAGCCCTATTTGAAGGAAAAAACCCAAATTTGTGAAATCGGTAAGGGGTTAGAATCTTGAAACCTCTTGTGGGAACATGAATGGGTGGAAAGACCATGAAATAGTCCTGATACAACCTTTCTAAGACCTTGGAAGGTGTGGAACAAGCCTAGCCCTTAATAGCCATAGTAAGGGTTTTTGGGTCTCATGACTAGGTGAGACCTTAGGAGAAGCATTGCAACTCATTGGTGGGTGGATTGGACAAGGTCAGGGTATTCCTCAAGCAAAGGGAATTCCTAGAGACCCTAGGGTGTGTAGAGAACACTAGGTGATGCAAGGAAAGGATCCAAGAGCATAGACTAGGCTAATCTATCCCCAACCCCATCCCATCACTTTTAGAGCCACTGCTTCAATCCATCTTTTAAAATAGTCAATAACAGTAATAAGCCACCTATTCCCAACACTTCAAGGTGGGTTTATGGGGCCAATAAAATGAATTTCCTATTTCACAAAAGGTTGTAATGGCAAATTTGGAAGCCTCTCTTTACCTGTGAACATGGTACACTTTGTACATTTTCTTGCCCAAGCATGGGCATCCTTGAATAAGCTTGGCCAATAATAAATAACCCTCATTATTTTCCAAGTAGTTGTTTTAAGGACAAAATGACCCCCTAAAGTTCCATCATGGAACTCATGCAATAGTTTATCAATTTGTTCATTATCAATACATCTCAGTAGGACCCATTTAAATCCTTTTTAAATAAAACATTATCAATAAGGATATAGTGAATGGACTACAACCTAAAGTACCTTCTTTTTTCTCTTTCTAGGCCTAGTGGGCACTCACCATTTTGTAGAAAATGAGTCATGTCTTTGACCCAGCTTAACTCAACATTTTGAGGTTCATCATTTAGGAGCAAAACCTTCTTTTCCTCATGTTCTGAGTCATTTTAAGCTGCTACTCCAAGATGCTCACACAATCCCTTTCCCCTAACCAATTTTTTCATCTTGATATCCACATCATACTCCATGACTCTAGTCACCCACCCTACTCTCTTCTCATTCAAATCTTTGGTTAACAAGAATTCCTTTACACTTGGGTGAGTGACCATTAAGTGGATCTTATTGTTATAAATCATATATTTAAATTTGTTTAAACTTGTAATGACTGAAAGAACATGATTTTCAACAAAGCTATACCTTTGTTCATACTCCTCTAAACCCTGGCTAAAGAAAGCAATAGGCTACTCAAAACCTTCAACATTCTATTGCACTAACATAGTAGAAATAGTGTCCGTACCTCCATAAGCATAAAGGATGAATTCCTTGGAGAAATTTGTATTTATTAAGGTGGGTGACATGGACAATGCTTCTTTGATGGCTTGGAAACCATCTTTTACCTCTCTAGTCTAGCTAAAAGCTGCATTTTTCTTTAACATTGCAGTTAGAGGTTTCAATAAATTAGCAATATCTGGTATAAACCTTCTAAAAAAATTAATTCTGCCTATAAAACTTTTTAGTCCCTTTTTCTAATTGGGTAGAGGGAGATCTAAAATTTCTTTCACTCTTTCAAGGTCAATTGAAATAACATGCTTGGACACAATATGCCCCAATAACTTACCCTCTTGTATAGAAAAAATACAATTCTGGGAAATACCATACTCGCTGCACCTTTCAAAGAATTACTTCAACTGAGACAAATGTTCATCGGAGCTCTTTGAAAACATAGTTATGTCATCTAGATAGATCAGTACCAACTTATACATCAAACCTTTAAAGGCCATATCCATTGCTTTTTGGAAAGTTTATCCAGCATTAGAAAGACCAAAAGGCATTCTCTTGTAAGACATGGTACCCCATTTTGTTTTAAAAGAACTTTTATGTTGGTCCTCATCCTTGACCTGAACTTGGTTATACCCAGAGTAACCATCAAGGAGAGAAAATATTTCAGATCCTGCAACCACTTGTAACATCTATTCCGTAAAAGGTAGCAGGTAATGATCTTTTAGGGATGTTCTATCTAGGTCTCTAAAAATAACACACAACCTTATCTCTCCATTATTCTTCCTCATGGGAATGAGGTTGGAGACCCAAGATGTGTGTTTGATAGGGTAAATGATGCTTCCCTCAATCAACTTCGTTAACTCTTTGATCATCAAAGGATCAAGTTTTGGGTTTAAAGGCCTTTGTTTCTGTCTGATAGGCTTAGCACATGGCTCTAACTCTATTGTATGCTAGGCTATATGAGGGTAAAAAACCTTCAAATTTGAATACTCCCAATCAAACACATCCTTAAATTTATGGCATAAAGCAATAAAATATTGCTTCTCTTCAAGGGAACAAAGCTTACCAAGTTTTAGCAACTTACCCTTTAATATCTTGAGCTCTTCATAATGATCTTGTTTGATGTGCATACCAACTTTACTCTTTTTAAGGTGATCATCAGTGCTAAAAATGGACTCTAAGGTCACAAGACCTTTGGGGAATTTGTTTCTCTTTAACTGAATAATCTGTTCATCATAATTGTGCTTCATCTTTTCTTGGTTAGTGATAGAGAACTGATCTTCTTGAAGCATAAAAATAAGGATTTGGTCATCATTCTCAAAAACTTGTAAGTTGACATTATTATCAGGAATAGAAGGTCTGACAGCTATCTTAACATATTGTAAAACTTTCTCTTTTCTAACCATGTCAGGAATATCAAATTGAGCACCAATTGTAGCTAGTCTGTTAAATGCTTCAAATTCTTCTATAGCATCCCAAAATCGGTTCTTATAAGGCTTAAGAGTATCATTTTTTGTAACATTAGCATTTCTTACTTGATTAACAATGAGCTCGATGTCACTGTGTACTTTTAAACAACTGACCTTGTTTTTCCTTGCCCACTCCAATCCTTGAATAAGGCCTTCATATTCAGCAGTATTATTAGTACAAGAAAAAGCAAATAGGAAAGATGAAAAATATTTCTCGCCTTGTGGAGACACAATAATTGCACCTCCTCCAGCTCCATGCCTACTCTGAGAACCATCAAAATACATGTGTCATAATTCATCTTGTTGTTTTGATATACTTTCTACCTTTTTCTCAATGTTAGGGGTTTTTGATTCAAGCTCATGGACAACATAATTACCCAAACTTGTATTTTGAAAATATTTTATGTTTTATTTTCTTTAAAATTTAAAAACTCCTTCAAAACCTAATTTACATCGTTATAAAAAACTATTACACAAATTTATAAATTAAAACAAATCTAAATATGTTTTAACTGTAAATCATATAAAATAATCTTTTGGAACCCTTTAAAGTCTGAAACCATCGTGGAACATGATTATTACTTTATTCTATTCCTCTCTTAAAACTAATATTTGTAGATGATTAATGTGATTATAATTGCTGAAATCTATAATGGCATTAGCTGACAACTGACATATTCAATCAATATCCCCAAAGCTTTTTAGATAAGATGTTCTATTAATATTCATGAGGCTTTTTAGATGAGATATTCAATAGAAGAAAAAATATTAAATGAGGTTCATTGAGCAAGTGCACCGAATTTTTATAATGCAACTGGTTGATATTTCTCATTTCTCTAATGAATACTTTTCCCCTTGCATGGAGTGATAAGAGAAGAATTGGATTCATTGCATGCAATGTCTATTTTAATCTAAAGAAATCATTCTGCCTAGAAATCATTCTACCTATGATTAACCCTTCAAGATTTCTTATTCATTGAAATGTGAAGAAGTTGAATACATTTCTTATATAACTCGAATCGAATATTTTGGATTTTTAACCTGAAGGGATTTTAAGTTGATGTTGAATGTTCAATCTTTATTCTGCACTGAAATTTTTGGCCTTTACTTTCCTTACTAACGTCTAGTTTGATAGTGCAAATAGAAAGCCTGAAAGGGTCAACAAATGTCATCTTGTGGAATGCAGCAACTTCAAGATTTGCAAGATAGATTTGTTGAAACGACTATCAAAACTTTAGACAAATGCGATTGGCATGTAAGAAAGCCAATTTGTTTGCCACAATGGATAGTATTGTTTGAATCTAAATGCAACCTAACTTGCTAAGAAATTAAATGCCACATACTAAGAATACTTCAATTCAATATAGTTGCAACAACCGTTTTGTTTTTTTTCGTACATGTTCCAGTTACCATAATGTTTCTATCAATATTTTGGATGTCCATGATTCATTAATTTTGAGCAATGTTAGCAGGATGGTACGTTTGGAGTGGCTCGATATTATTCTACCACAATAGAATGTGAAATGTGTTTAATGGTATTCAGATATATGATTTCTCCTACGAATGGATTGTAAGAACTAAAGGTAAATGATAATTCATTCAAAGGGTGTTTGTGCCAACAAAAAGTTATAGATACCTAATTAAGCCGATAGGTTTAATTTTGTGTGACAAATATACACAGTGAATAGCAATAACAAAATAGTATAGAGAACAACATATACAATGAAAATATAGACAATCAATAGATAGCATGCCTGCTTCGATGATTTCTTGTTTACTTTGTTGAAAATTTTGTTTACGAACATGAAGCTATTATATAGTAGCACCAAATTTGCATGTCAGAATAAAATCCCATGGAGGAAACAATTAGACAAAAACATTTTGGATTTATTAAAATAAAAAAATGATAACATAAATAAATGAAGGAAGACACAATGTTTGTTGCTAACTTTTCTATTGAATACAACTACCTTTTCTATTGAATGCAATGAAAGTTGTCAATTGATAGCTTCAACTAAAACCAGGGTAATCAATTCACTTGAAATGATGTTGCAAAGCTAATTACTACACAAAGTAGTAGATACGATGGTTTCAAATGTAAAGTGCATAAATGTTTGAAAGAAATATCATGCACATGCAAAGATGAAGCTTCTACAATTATGATAATCGTTTGGAATAAAAAACTTTTTTTCCATGTTAAACAAGGAATTGTATAGTCAAATACAAATTGCATCATTCTTGTCAAGATGACATGGTAATATTCCCCTTCAATAGTGCCGATTTAAATTTCTAACTAGATTTAAGGTGATAACAAATTAAGTTTTATGATGAATGAAATTGAATTTTGAAGGTTGGGATTGAAAGATAATATCAAAATTTAAGGAGAAGTTTTTCTTTACACGTATGGCTGACATGTATAATGTGTCTGTAAGAAGCCTCTCAGTTTAATTAGTTATTCTCCTACTTCAATAATCCAAATTTTTCCTTTTTCTCTTCTAATTCAATATTCACTTCTCCTATGGTTCTATGGGGAGGATTTTTCTACAGAGATTCAGAGGTGTCGTTTAGAAAAATTGAAAATATGAATTTTATAGTGCATTTTAAGCTTAAATGTTTGAACTCCATGGATTCTAGATGTCTCAATAATTTATTATCTTCTATATTCAATTGAACAGAATATATAAATATAAAATGGTTAAAAAGTTGATATACAGTATGTTGAAATATTTTGAACAACAATGCTCACATCTTGATATTTCTTCAACTTTGGTACTACATACCTTATGAATCATGTCATAGAAGGTAAGGATGTGACATACTACATCTTGCATGAGCATAATGAATAGATGATCCCTATGATGGGGAAGTCACCACTTTTATCGAGCTACAAGTAGCCTTTCAAAAAACCTTGTTTCTACTCAAGGAAATATTTATGGTTAATATCTTGGGAGAAAAACCATCTATGCTCTTGCACTGAATTTATCATAAATATTCTCAATCAATATAAAGGGTGGGTTTCTACATAAAAAGGTGTCTAGTAATTTTTGATGTTTTTGGACATAAGTTCATTCTGCACTGACTCACTTAAGAGCTTTGTAACTTGTGGTGGGGCCCATATGTCCTTTCAGCAAATTACATTGTAGGAATAACTATACCCAAGCCTACAACTTTCGCTCACTCCTGATTTCTATAGTGGCTCGAAGGATTTATCGCGTGAGTTTGTTCCCAAGAGTGATGTGTCTCTTGGCAGGCCTCTCTTTAAAAAGATAAAATTTTGAGTGTTACTAACACTTTTCTCTTGCACCTAGGACCACAAAATCCTAGGTAGAGGATAGTGTGTGTTAGAAGTAGGACCACTCGACAAACTTTACACAAGTGTGCCAAGCACTGAAAACACTTGTTCTTTTTAACTGATTTTCATTGCAATGTGATCTAACTATTTGGAGATGTTGCTCCAACAATCATGGTGTTCTTTTTAACTTCAAAGGCAAAATGTTTTGTAAACTAGGAACTTTGAAATCCTGGTCAATTGAATTGAAAACATGTTTTTTGCTTGAAGTAAAATTGGTTTGAACTTGAAGGAAAAATGGCTTGTTCTTTTTAAGCTTTGTCCAAAATGAAGTGTGGATTGTGATTTCTTTAAGTTGATGCAAGAAATGAAATTTTCTTTGTTAATTTTAAGCACCAAAAATGTAGTTTGAAGTTGATTTTAAGGACCAAAAATGAAGTTTGAAGTTGATTTTAAGTACCAAAATGAAGTCTTGTTTCCTAACTTGCAAGAAAAACAAAGTTTGCCTTGTTGATTTTAAGCACAATAAATGAAGTTTGAAGTTGATTTTAACTTAAGAAAAGAAAGTGAATTTATTTATCCTAGCGTAAAAGACAAAGTTATAGAGAAAATGGTGACTGAGGGGGCCCACTTTACATAGGGACTATGCATTCTGGCACATTTATATCAGGGTCTGCATGAGGTGGTTTACCAAGAGATGAGTTCTCTAGGAGTTGGGATCACTCTACGACACATTTGGGCATGGGAGAACCTACCCATGACATGACCTGTTAGTCTAAAATTTAGGGTAGTAGATCAGCCCTATGTGTATATGTACGGAGGTATGATGAGTCAACCCCACCTGGGGAAGTTAGAGTAGTGGCGATGGGCATTGGATAATTTAGATATAGTGATATGGAGGCCCTTTATTGAGTGTGAGACCTGGGATGATGATGCAGAGGCATTTCCTTATGTATTTATGACATGGTACTTGATTGGTAGGACATCCTACAATGTGGAGAGACAGGTACCTAGCAGAGTGATGATGCAGTTTGGTTGGAGGTAGGGATTGTCAAGTGGATTAGGTGAGTATCCATGGGAAATACAAGAGAGATTCCAATGGGGGCCAGTGTTACCATATGATCAGGCCTTAGTGGAGTTTCAGACTTTATAGGTGAGACCATGGCATATGAGGCCAGGGGTGCTAGATGCAGGGGTTACAGATGAGTACACATAGTACATTACTGCACATCTTATTCCATGTATATCGGATCCAACAGAGTCGATTCTAAAGTTTGAGGATGATAGGAGATAGAGACGGAGGATGAGAGGAGGTCGAGGACTTGTAGTAGATGGATGAGGTAGGGGAGGTGATGGAGGAGGAGAAGGTGAAGGTGGTGGTGGGTTTGGAGGTAGAGGTGGTGGAGGTGGACGGTTACAGTGGAGAGAGAGAGGCGAGCAACCGTTACAACTATCACATGGGCCTTTGATGTAGGGAGGAGTCAGATTAGGTGGCAGGGATATGTGGGAGGGAGAGACACCTATGGATATAGGACAACGAGCTACTGGTGGAGGAGAAGGAGCTACAGGTGGAGGAGATATGCAGGAGCATATGCTAGTATATATGCAGACTCGACTTACAACAACCGAGGCACAGGTGGAGGAGATGGAGGCAGAGGTTGCAGCTAGAGATGTTCAACTATTTGCATGGGAGTCAGAGTTGACAGTAGTGCTATGAGATAGAGATGATGTGGTGGAGAGATTGATGGAGCTGCAGGAGAGAGTACAAGTTGGGGTAGGAGCACAGGGTCTAACCGGGGAGGTGATGAGGGAGATACGATGAGCGTAGGTGGATATAGAGTATTGGTGGGGTCTATATGAATAGGTGGTGCCATCCAGTCAGTGGGCACTAAGCTATTCACAGATGCGTCAAGTGAGATCAAAGCAATCTGAGAGGATGGAGAGCAGTGGTGGTTTGATGTGTCCTCCATGGTGAGATAGTGCAGGTGGTGTAGGGGGTAGTAGGGGAGTAGGTGGTGATGGTGGCACAACATCTAGATAGAGTGCCATTCGAGAGAGCCTTTATGTATTTTATTAAATTGTCATTTTGTACTATGACTTGGATGGCTCTTGGTAGCTGATATTTTTGACATTTCTGTACTCTAATACATGTATCTTTTTGCGAGATGGTATATGAGGAGATCCCATATTTTGTGATGATATGTATGGGTTTATGTCAGATGATGATTTATGATTTATGCTTAGATGGATGGTTTTACTTACTAGATGTATGTGTTGATGAGATGATTTCTATATGCATGTTATGATGATTTTATGATGTCTATATGCATGTTTATGAATGTGATGCTAACATGTGGATGCAGGGTAATGTACGTATGATGCGTTGTTGTAGTACTTTATGTATGAAATTCCATGATGATGATGTATGTATAATGGAATGATGCTATACTTTATGTTGATGAAATGATGATATGCAGTTGTGTTGGATATGCTAAAATGCAATGAATTGAATGGTTTATGTAAATGTGTATAGATGGTAGAAAAATGAATGCAAAATGGATAAACAAATGTAAAGTACAAATGTTTATGTGATGATTTCTAAATGAATGCACTTGTAAAATGAATAAATAAATGTTGAGACAAATGTTTATGTTATGTTTCTAAATGAATTAAAATATGACTAAGTGAAATGATAATGCAACTAAGGGCTAAGGAATAACTGCACCTTAATGTAATTAAAAGGATAATGAATGCATCTTTGAATGAATCTAGATGAATGCATTGTAAAGAAACTTAAATGATGATGATTGTTGTTGAATGATATAAGGATGCTAATCTAAGTAAGTGATATTGAATGCAACTAAATGATAATAAATGTACTTAAATAAATAACTAAAATGGATGTAATTAACCTATATGTAAGTAAATGATAATGAACTAGATGCATTTAAATGTAACTAAATGTAATGATAATGTTGATATCATGCATTCATGATAGATGAGTGTAAGTTGGTAAGAATTTGTATGATCCACTGATGATGTATCAAAGAACTCTATCAAGATTGTATCCAAGATCGATTGTTTATTTAATAACTTCTCATTTTTAGCTTGCTCACACTTGCATAAAAAACCATAAATATGAATAATGAATGGGTGATATGCAAGAGAATGCAATATAAACAGATGAGATGAAATGACAAACCATAGTGCTTTATTTTTTATCATTGAGAAATAGTAGTATCAATCTTGGATGAGGGAGTAGGAACCAAGTTTGGAGCATTGTACCTATAAGCAAGTAGCATAAATAAAGAATATGGACCCTCCATAATGGTTCATGCTCATATGGTTGAGGTATACACTGTAGTCAGCAAGCCATAGTGATCCATGACTGTATTTTGCATAAGATCACGTAGCTTAGTGAACTTCCCACGTAGACACCATTAGTACATGCCCTAGAACTTCATTGGAATAATTCGCAGAAGATAAACAAGCAATTCTTAGGAACCATCCTGACTACTCTAATCACTTGTGGATATCTCGGAGTAGCATAGAAACCTTATAAAAATGAATAAATAACTTTATCAAACTGACCAAGTACTTGATAGCTTTAAACAAAATTTTCTTATCAAAGAAAATGTTATCATGTCTTTGTTTTAGTGAGGAAAGATTTATCCTTGTTAAGACAGTTTGCGTGTCGATGTTGATTGTTTGGTCGATGTGATAAGTGGTCATCATTTGAGTATTTCAAAATGTTTGTTTGGTATCTTCTTGGATGCATATGTACAAAGGATTTTTATGTGTTGCCATGTTTTTGATCGAGTTTTTGATGTTTTATGATTTTTTTGGATTGTGTGTTTTCAAATGTTTTTGAATTTTGTGAGATAGTTTTGAATGTTTTTGAATGTTTTTGGATTTTGTGAGATAGTTTTGAATGAAGAACTCAATGAATCACAAGTAATGTACAATCCACTTCCATCAATAGGTCAAGAGAATTGCCCCCAATTTAGACATGACTATGAAAAAGTGGGATGCAAGCTGCATGAAGTACTATCCTTGATTGCAGATCAATGGTCTGATGGATGGATGAGTGGATGTAATGAATGTGATCAGAATAAGTCTAAAAGAAAATGGAGCCATAGCCTTTATGAGTGGCACCTATTTGCTAGGCTTTCACCATCGTACTTACCCAAGGTGCCACTGGAGTGGTTGTTCACCATTTGGATGAATGATTTTATTTACTTTTTTTATTTTTTGTATTTTCTTCAGGACATTTATCTGAATATATTTTTGTGTTTTTCTGGTATGTGTTGGAGCCTGATTCTCTATACAACTTATATATGAAACCATTTAAGGTTCATGTTATTGATTAGATCTGCTAGTAGTTCTCCTTCTGAAGTAGCAAACTGATATGCCCCAAACCCAAATACCACAGTGATAACATATGGACCCAACTAGTTTGATTCAAACTTTCCTTGATGTTCTTTGTTTGGTTGGTTACGATGATTATCTCTGAGAAAAAGATCACCTACCTCAAATACATGAGGTCTAATTTGATGATTATAGCTTCTTCTCATTCATTGTTGATAGAATTTGAGGTGGTTGTATGCATCTTGTTGCCTTTCATCAAGTAGTTCCAAGTCTTGAAGATGGGAGACTCAATATGCTTCGTCATCTATCAGATTATGCAAAGAAATTCATAGAGAGGTTATCTCAACCTCAATAGGAAGGATGGCTTCTGCACCATAGACTAATGAGTAAGGAGTTGTGCCTATAGGGGTTTGAATGCTAGTTAGATAGGCCCATAGTGCTGGATTTAATTGAACGTGCCAATCATGACTAACATCATTGACTATCTTCTTGAGGATTCTTAATATGTTCCTATTTGATGCTTCAACCTGACCATTTCCTTGTGGGTAATAGGGAGTCGAAAAGCAGTGTTGGATGTGAAATTTCTCACAAAGCTCACAGACACCCTGATTTTTCAAAGGAAGCCCATTATCTGTGATGATGGACATGGGTACACCATACTAGAAGATGATGTAATTAAGGATGAATGAGGCAATTTTCTTGTCGATGACTTGGGTAAGTAGAACAACTTCAATCCACTTGGTGAAGTATTCAGTGGCGATAATAATGAATTTGTGGCCATTAGATGAAGATGGATGGATTTTATCGACAAGGTCAAGGCCCCATTGATAAAAAGGCCATGGTGTGGTGATTGGTTGTCATGTATCAAGTCTCCATGAACTTGGCATTTCTTGCATTTTCTGACAAAATAGTAGGAGTCTTTTTCCATGGATGGCCAATAGTATCCACTGCACATGATCTTCTTTGCTAAGGACCACCTGAGTGAGTCCCACAAATTCCCTCATGTACCTCTTCCATGGCCTTTATTATCTCATCCTATTCTAGACATCAAAAGAGAGTACCATCAAGACTGCATCTGTATAGAGTTTCAGCAATGATGGTATATCGAGCTGTTTGGTGAATGAAGGTTTTGCATTGGTTATTCGATTGGTTAGGAGAAAGTGTGTGATAGCAAAGATAGGTGTAGAACTCACTGTACCATGGGGATTCAGAACTGACAAGGCAACATATCATCTCAGATTTGGGGATATCATAAGCAAGAATCCAAATTTGTTCTACCAAGAACTTGTAGCATGTTGAATTCTGTGGAAGATCTAGGAGAGATGCAATTGTAGCCATAGCATCAATAGCTCGATTCTAATCTCTAGGTATCTACTCAAAGGTGATAGTCATAAATGATGCCTTTAAACTATCCACCATTTTCTTGTATGGCATGAGTTTATCATCGTTGGTGTGATATTTGTCTGTGACTTGTCAGATGACTAGTTGGTAGTCGCCATATATCTGTAGCTCTTTTAGTTTCAATTGTATGGCTAGTCTGAGTCTTGTGATCAAGGTCTCATATTATGCTATGTTGTTTGTACATGGAAAATTTATCCTATAAGACTTCGGGATGCTGTCACCTTGAGGCATGATAAACAAAATGCCTACCCCCAATACATGCCTAGTATATGAATCATCAAAGTATAATTTCCATGGTTGTGTTGCTATGATCATGACTATCTCTTCATCTTGAAAATTGGAAATAAGAGGATGATCGCCTATGAGGGGTGCATCAGCGAACTGATCTACAATAACTTGCCCCTTGATAGCCTTATGGTCCACATACTCAATGTCAAATTCACTTAGAATCATCACCCATTTGGCCAAGCAGCATGTCAATGTTGCTTTGCTGAGTAAGTACTTTAGTGGATCAATATTTGTAATGAGTTGTACTATATGTGTTAACAGGTAGTGGCTCAGTTTAGTGGCTACCAAGATTACTGCTAAGCAAGCTTTCTTAATAGGTGTGTAATTGAGTTCATAGCTAACCACTGTGTGAGATATATAGTACACATCACACTCTTTCCCTTCTACATTATATTGTGCCCATTGTACTCCCAATGCTATATTAGTTGCTAAAATATAGAGCAATAGAGGTCTACTTGGATCTGGTGGGATCAATAATGGTGTATTCATGAGATAGTCCTTAAGCATCTGGAATGCTTGCTGGCATCTGGTATCCCATTGAAAGCGGATGTTTTTGTGTAACGGGTGTGTAAAAGGATGACACTTATCTGCTAGTTGTGCAATGAATCTTCAGATGGATTGAAGAAGCCCTTGTAGTGTCCTTAGCTGACTGATGTTCCTCGGAGGTGGCATGTCCATGATTGCTTTGACCTTTGCTAGGTTGACCTTAATGCCTTTTCTTGAGACAATGTATCCTAGAAGCTTCCCTGAGGTTCCTCCAAAGACACATTTCTTTGGGTTGAGTCCAACATGATATTGTTCCAGTCTGTCAAAGATTTTCTCTAATATTTCTAGATGACCTTCTCTTGTTA
Source organism: Cryptomeria japonica (assembly GCF_030272615.1). NCBI lineage: Eukaryota > Viridiplantae > Streptophyta > Pinopsida > Cupressales > Cupressaceae > Cryptomeria > Cryptomeria japonica. The sequence continues at coordinate 917,050,275 of NC_081407.1, forward strand.
ATGATTTTGCCAATGTCATCAACATAATTTTCCATTATGGTATGCATCATATCATGAAAGATGGTTTTCATTTCTCTTTGATAGGTCACCCCTACATTATTAGACCAAAAGGCATTACATTCCAACAATATGTTCCCCATGGGAATGTGAAGGCAGTTTTATGTTGATCCTCTTGTGTGATCTTTATTTGGTTGTACCCTAAAAAGCCATCCATAAGAGAAAGCATGGCATGTCCTACTGTTAGGTCCACGATCATGTCAATGTTGGGTAGGGGAAATTCATCTTTAAGACATGCTTTATTTAGATCTTTGAATTCATTACAGATATGGATGTCCCCATTTGGTTTGCCGATAGGTAGAATGTTGGAGATCTAATTTGCATAATCAATTAGTCTAATAAAACCAACATCCAGGAGTTTCTTAAGTTCTTCTTTGACTAGTACTGCAATTTGGGGGTGCATCTTACGAAGCTTTTCTTTGGTAGGCTTAGCTCCTTCTACTATGGTGAGGTGATGCATGACCAAATCAGGATCGAGACTAGGCATGTTGGCATATGACCATGCAAAGTTGATCTGACGCTTCTAGAAGAATTATACAAACTTAGGTTGTTGCTCTGAAGTTAAAAGAGATGTTAGATGTATGTGTTGAGGAGTCTCAGGGGTCCCCATGTTGAATTATTTTGTTTCCTCAATAAGGATCATTGATTATTCTTGATTTATACTAGAGGGGAGGATGGCAAACCTTTCATCCATGGGCACCTTAGAGAGGCTTTTACCATTGGATACGCTCTTTCTTTTTACTTTTTTGGGATCAAACAATACCATAGTGTGGTTTTCACTAGAAGATCTATGTTTTATTGTAATATTTTTGCAGCTGAAAGGTTTGGCATCCACCCCAAAGTATGCTACACTATTAAGTTTGATGGCGAATCCAGCTTTGTGATCCTTGCTTGGTATGTTTTCCCATAGTTTCAAAAAGTCAATGATTGCCTCATCATTTTGGAATTGGTCAAGGCATGGGGGATTTGGTTGGTTCCATTTGATGAGTTTAGGATGGATAATGGGCATTACCTCATCGATTAGGTTAAGTTCATAAGATGTGTCAGTGAGGGTTAAGACATTGTGGTGAAGGTCATTGATGGTACTCTCACTATCAGAATCAGGCGCAGGATGTGACATAGGGTTTGTGGAAGGTGTTTCCAGTTCAGGAACCCAAGAGGTTTTAATCTGTGCTTCTCCGTAAATAGGTATTTCTTTGTAACGTGGAGGTGGTGATGTGTCTTCCTCATCTAAAGTATTGAGATGTACCAAACCAAATTCCCACTCATGTGAGTCAGTCTCTTAGTCACTTTCTAGTATCTGATTACTATACAAAACTGAGATATCCTTTGAGGTAAACACTACAGGTGTGATCAGATGATGTACCTTTGGAGATGGAATGGTTGGTGCTATAGGAAGGATTATTGGGATCAGTGAATCCGATACTGGGAGTATTGGCATTGTTGAATCTACTACTTCTGATGGAATTGTCGGTGTTGTCGATACTATTGGGGGTTCTGATATTGCTAATGGTATGATCGGCTGATGCACCTTTGGAGATGGAATGATTGGTGATGCGGGGAGGATTATTGGGATCAGTGAATCTGATATTGGGAGTATCAGCATTGTTGAATCTACTTCTTCTAATGGAATTATTAGTGTTATTGATACTGTCGGGGGTTTTGATAATGCTAATGGTGTTGTTGATGTTGTTGCTGCTGCTGATGGGGTTGTTGGTTTGATTGGTGGGACGATTGGTGTTATAGATGGTATTATTGGGATTCTCAACCTCATTGGGGTAGTTGGTGCAGTTCTTGGTGCTACTGATTTAATCAAGGCTGGCCTCTTTAGAGTATTAGGCTGATATAGAGGCTTTCTAGGTTTCCCTTTGAATATAAGCTTAGGAAGAGTCTCCTTTTGAAAGCCTAATCTACTATTATCTTTAGGCTTTAATTTAGGCTACAAAAATTCATGTCATCCTTTCTTGAGAGGTCCCAAATCACTTTGACCACCATAGCCTATTCTTTGCATAATGGTAAGGCCTTTGCCATATTGATCTATGGGAAGCTTAGCTTGTGGGGTTTGTGTGGTGATAGGGTCTTTATAGATCCATTTTTCTAAGTCCTCATCACTGGTCTCCTCTTCCTGAGTCTTTCTAAGGATAAAAGGTACCAAAGTGCATGCTGGATTGACCAGTGGGGCTTGAAGTAACCATTGAGGCTTACCATGAGTTCTAGGGGAAGTGGGTAGTTGCCCAACACAAAAGAGTTGGCTTAGATTGTATTCCCCGCGACCTTCCTCTACCATTTTCATTTTTAGCTTCAATTGCTTGGGTATAGTGGTGTTTGAACTAGAAAGAGAAGCTGGACTTACATACGATGTGGATGGGATAGTTTCTCTATTGTTGGGAACGGTAATCTCTGGCTAATGGTTGATATTGTTACAATATACAAATGGATTTGCATCACCCAGGATTGTAATTTCTACACCCTTATGAGGAAACTTGATACAGTGGTGATAGGTGGATGGAACGGCTTGCATGGTGTGTATCCAAGGTCTTCCTAATAGCAAATTATATGGTAGAGAAAGGTCTAGAACTTGGCATATGATGTGCTTCACCACTGGGCCCACTTGGATTGGTAACACAACTGCCCCTTTTGAAGAATGCTCTGCATCATTATAGGCTTTTATGGTTATCTTTTTGTGGGGGTCCACTGATTCAACTACATATCCCAATGTTGTGACCAATTATAATGTATAGATATTTAGGCCTACTCCATTATTGATCAAGACTCGCTTGATCCTATGTTGGTTGATAAATCCTTCAATATGCAGTGAGGTGTTATGAGGTTGTTGGAAGGATTATTGTCACTTTCAGAGAAAGTGAGACATGGTGATGACCTCAGACTACCAACCATAGCTTGAAATTGATCTATATTTAGATTGATAGGGACTGACGCCTCTTGGAGAGCTTGATCCAGGACTATTTTATGGGACGGGGATAGGCACAAAATCTCTAAGATGGATATAAGTGCAAGCATCTTGTCTAACTGTTCCACAAGGTTATACTACTTTGGGATGGAGGTTGTGTCTTGTGGAGCTGATTTAATGGTGATCTTGCTATGACGTGCAACAACAATGCAAGTAGGGCTTGGATCTTTGATTGTAATGGTTGTAATTTGTTCATCGACATCATATAGGTGATTTATAGTGTAATTATAGGTGGCTCGCGTATAATCAGCTATATCTATGTTTCATCCTAAAGTGGAAGAACCCCTTTGATCTTGTGATGGAAGTGGATTCTTGAACAAGAGATGATCATTATTTAAGGTTTTTGGGTCATGTCCTTCAATTTCAATCTCTCCTCGGTCAATAAGATCCTGAACAAGATCTTTCAATCTATGACAGTTACTTGTTTTATGCCCTTTCTCTTGAAGGAGTTCACAATGCTCATTATCCCTCCACCATGGAGGTTTGACTTGAGGTTCCTAATTAGATGTCTTTGGTAAGATCACTAGATTTGAAGAGACCAATTGACATAACATTGTTTCAATAGGTTCCCCTAATGGAGTGTATGTACATTTTGGTTTATAATTTTTTTGTCATTGTATCAGTTTCTCTTGCAGCGCATTGCATCCTTGATTTTGCGGAGGAGCAACCATGTTGTTCTTAGGAGGGTGTTTTGCCCCACAAATCAGACCACAGGTTATGAAATCTTGATAGTCCTTACATCTACAACTCTGTCATTGACGATGTTTTTTTTTTTATTCTAGAAGTTGGGTTTATCACTGTTAAAGCATGGGCGAGGGCCATCTTTTGGTTTGTTGTATATCTTGATAAGCCCCTTTTTTATGAGGGCCCATTCAAATTTTAATCCCTGGGTGATCATGTCATTAAAGGATCATGTGCCTTTCATGTCTAGATGGAATTACATTTCTTTGTTCAAGTTGGAAATAAATATTTCCACTAGCTCTTGTTTAGGTAGCTGAAGAGAATGTCTACTAGACATTTGTCACCATCATTGCAGAAAAGCTAAAAAATAGCTCCCCTAGTTTTTGCTTGGTGTTACATAGATCTGCCATGGTGACATCATGTTCTATGTTGTGTGAATAATGTGAAATGAATTTTTGGACCAGTTCTTTGAATGTCCTAATGCCGCCTATTAGTCAAGAAAACCATTGTGTGGTTGTCCCTCCCAAACTCTGAGGAAAGAGGCACATTAGATATGTGTCTTCATATGCCACTTCTAGGCAAGCTAAGTGAAATTCCCTGACATGATCTCAACGGTCTCCTTTTCCCCAATACTTTTCAAACTTAGGTGTTTCAAACCCTCGAAGAAAAGGTGGCATATGTATATTCCTATCGAAGGGATAGGGACAAATATCATTAAGTGAAAACTGGGTAGTTTTCACACCACTATGGATTTGTTTGGCTGAATTCTCAGCTTGGTGCCTCAACATGTCAATGTCATTAGGAGAAGGAGTAGGTGGGGGATTTCCTTGATGAAGGTCATATCTGAAGTTATCTCAGCCTCTTCCACCCTCATTACAACTATGGTGTTCCGATGCTTTCCGTAATTGTGCAGTATTAAAATCAGAGGGTAGTTTGGCTCCCTCTTGAGCAAGTCTTAAAAAGTGAGCATCAATGTTGTTTTTGAGGATTTCATCAAAAATTTGATTGAAGAGGGGGTTGTGTTGTGCCCTTTCTATTGCTTCAGGAGTGGGAGTACTAGGATTTTCATCATTTCCATTTCCTCCAAGGACTTCTTGGAGTTCATTGAGATTTTCCTCCTCTTCCTCTTCGATCTCTAGTTGTCTAGACCTTGATCTAGTTTGGTGAAAATGATTATGAGTTGGTGATGGAATGAGAGATAAATGTTTGGTGAAGTGTTTAACATATGGATCTCTAGCATTAAAGGTTTTATGTTACCAAAGTCCTTTTATGAATTGCTTGGTGTATTTGTTGACAATGTTTGAGATGATAAGGTATAGCAAAGTCTGAGATGTATTACAGACTAAGCTACTTAGTAATGAGAGGATGCACTCATAGACTAGTTTTAACCTGCATACAAATTCCTCTTAGGATGAGTTTATCCTAGATGTAGAGACACTCTAAAAATTGATGTGTTGTTTTGATTCAAGCAATATCTAAAAAGAACTTAGGACAAGACCTCTTTATCTTTCAAGAGTTGGAATGGATTGATGATGTGTGAATGTGAGAATGGATGGAATGTTAACTTCAATAAAAACTTTGTGTTACAAATGGGACAATTTCTTCCCCTTCTCTTTTGGGGGTTGGTGGTTCTTCCCGAGCTATGTTATATGTGATGCAAATGTATTGAAAGAAGGCAGAGTTGATTTTGTCTCCCTTGTTTTTATGATAACTCAAAGCTCTATATTGAGTAAAAGCTCTATTGTTCAAAGATTTTTGATCAAACTCGTTGGATTTTCCTTGAAGATATAGATGCATGTGATGAAAGAAGGCTCTATGTGAGATAAAAATTTATTTATTGAGATAGAAAAATTTCCTTCTTTTGATGAAAGCCTTTGAGCTCAATGGTCTTTTCTTTAATTTAATATGTTGATGAAGATTCTTTCTTCTCAAAATGTGAAGGATGGTCATATAGTTTGATATCTTATTTGCACTTTGTTTTGATTGTTGCCAAATGTTTGGGTTTTGAAAATTTGTGTTGGATGAATACTTGTTTTTGAATTGGTTTTGATTTTCTTTGACAATAAAATAGAGCAAGTAGACAAACACAATAATGTTGCCTCAAAAAGGCACAAATAAGTGTGGGTCTAAATCAACCCATTCTTTGAACTTTTGGACCCCTTTTCAAATGTTTTTGAGTATGTTTTTCCAAAAAATCCTGAAGTCGGCTCAATTTATCACTAGTCTAACACAAAACAAAGACACTTCACACACATTTTATCCCTAAGGCCAAATGACCAGTTGCGATAATTTCAGCCCAAATCTTGATATTTCTTCAACTTTGGTACTACATACCTTATGAATCACACTATAGCAGGTAAGGATGTGATATACTAAGTCTTGTGCAAGCATAACAAATAGATGATCCCTATGATGGGGGAGTCACCACTTTTATCAAGCTACAAGTAGCCTTTCAAAAACCCTTGTTTCTACTCAAATAAATATTTATGGTGAATATTTTGGGAGAAAAACCATATGTGCTCTTGCACTGAATTTATCACAAATATTCTCAATCAATAGAATGGGTGGATTTCTACATAAAAAGGTGTCTAGTAATTTTCAATGTTTTTGGACATAAGTTCATTCTATAGTGACTCACTTAAGAGCCTTGTAACTTGTGGTGGGGCCCATATGTCCTTTCAACAAGTTACATTGTAGGAACAACTATACCCAAGGCTATAGCATTTGCTCACTCTTGATTTCTATAGCAGCTTGAAGGATTTACCATGTGAGGTCGTTCCCAAGAGTGATGTGTCTCTTGGCAGACCTCTCTTTAAAAAGATAAAATTTTGAGTGTTACTAACATTTTTCTCTTGCACCTAGGACCACAAAAGCCTAGGGAGAGGATAGTGTGTGTTAGAAGTAGGACCACTCAACAAACTTTGCACAAGTGTGCCAATCACTGAAAACACTTGTTCTTTTTAACTGATTTTCATTGCAATGTGATCTAACTATTTGGAGATGTTTCTCCAACAATCATGGTGTTCTTTTTAACTTAAAAGGTAAAATGTTTTGTAAACTAGAAACTTTGAAATCTTGGTCAATTGAATTGAAAACACATTTTTTGTTTGAAGTAAAATTGGTTTGAACTTGAAGGAAAAATGGCTTGTTCTTTTTAAGCTTTGCCCAAAACGAAGTGGGGATTGTGATTTCTTTAAGTTGATGCAAGAAATGAATTTTGCTTTGTTGATTTTAAGCACCAAAAATGAAGTTTAAAGTTGATTTTAAGCACCAAAATGAAGTCTTGTTTCCTAACTTGCAAGAAAAACAAAGTTTGCCTTGTTGATTTTAAGCACCAAAAATGAAGTTTGAAGTTGATTTTAACTTAAGAAGAGAAAGTGAATTTATTTATCCTAACTTAAAAGACAAAGTTAGCAAAATAAATTAATTGAATTCCTAAGCTTAATTTTTAAAACCCTCAAAAAAATGGGGTTAGTCCAAACCTGCACAAAAATCAACTAGTTAGTAAAATCCGAATGTTTGGGGGGCTTCCACAAGCCTAATTTTGCTTTTTCCAATTACAAGAAATTGTTTTACAACTCTCTGTTAAAATAGTGCTACTCTGTGTGAAAACAAAAGCACTAAATAATGAGCGAAAGTGCTAAAAGAAGCACAAATGCACTACAAAAAGAGACAAAAGTGCTAAAAGAACTCTGTCAAACAAAATTAATTTTGTCAAACAGAGAGCCAAAAGCAGTAAAAGAAGATACAATAGCACTATTTAAGGTTTAATAGCACTAAAAGATGGACAATAGTGCTAATTGAGAAAAAAAAGTGCTATTATAAGGAACAATAATGCTAAAGTGCCTAGTTTTGAAGGCACTAAAGCGGGAACAAAAGCACTAAAGCGTGACCTGTGTGTCAATTAAAACATGGAAAAATGTTAGCAATTTTTTTTAAAATGATATCAGGAGGTTGCGTCTTCGATTCACGTCGGGTTCACCAAATGATGCTCTAAAAAAAGAATATGATTAGGATAACAAACACAAATAAACAAACAAGAAACAAGTGTTAGCATTAGTGTTATAAATCATAAATTAAAAACTATCCTAAGTAAGCATATCAAGAGAGACACTCCATACAAAATAGAAAGCTTAATGAAACTAAGAAATGCAACAAAACATCTCCAAATACCCTCCACCATGTTTGTAGCTTCTCCTCACTTGTTCCTCTCCTCTCAAAGTTCCCAAATGAGTGTAGCTCTCATTAGCTTTTTGCACTTTTTTTGGATGTCTTATTGAGGTTCAAGATTGTGAATAAAAGCTCATGAAAATGCAAACATGAACAAGCTAAAATTGAGATATTATCTAATCTGGTGTTGATTTTAATCCAAAAGAGTAAATGTATATGCTTATGCTAAATACTCTCTAAAATTTAGTATAGGTTAAATGCATACAAGTTTTCAAGGTCTGGATTATGAAGAAATGAGCTCTATTTATAGGTAAAATGGAGCAATGGAGGGTTGAGATTGAACAATCTCAACAAGGGTAAGGGCTTATGATCCATGTGACAGCTTTCAACCCAAATCCTAGGATGACAAATGTCAATATGAGATGGGTTGAGGGGAGAGGGAAGAAGCATTAAATGCTTGGCATGACCTGAGGGTTAACTTGGGAGGTAAGGTTAATGTTGAGTTGAGAGAATAAATCCATTATCTAATAAATAATATCTTTATCCAATGGAGAAACTCTTGTGCAATTGTTAGTGAGGATAACCATGGTCAAAGAAATAAATGCTTGAAGAGACACATGGGTTAAATGAGAGTTGAGTTAGAGGTAAAGTCTCTAACCATGGGAGCAAGTGGATTTAACTATAAATGGTTATGTAAGAGCCATTAATGCTCATGTGAGAGCCATTAGTGATTTGGAAGACTTTAGGGGTTAGCTTGTTTAACACATAAAGCATTAAATTCTTTTCAAAGACTTTGGAGTCTTTGAGAAGTGACTTCAAGTTTCTTAGGAATGTGACAATATCTAGGAAATGGGATTAGGCTAATTAGGAATGATTAGAAAGTGGTTAGAAGGGTCTAGAAGGGGATTTAGGATTGCAAGTGGATTTGGTGGGTGAAGAAAAATAGGATTTAAACTAAAATAAATTTAATTTATTTCAACTTGTGGTTGCAACTTGCATTTGTAGGAGAATGCAAGTGGGGGGGATTTAATGATTTAAATAAATGTTTTATTTATTTATTTAAAAGAGGAAAGGGGATTAAATTAAATAAATAGGATTTATTCATTTAATTGATTGTGAATTTGGTTTAATGAATGAATTAAAATAAATTAAATAATTTATTTAATTAATAGGAGAATGTTTGAAGATGAGTTAATTAAATGTTAATTTAATTAACTGTTGGCTAGTGGGTTTATTAATCAAATAAATAGCAAATATTCATTTAATTAAAATGGACATATTTATGTGACTACATTAACTATTTCTAGTGGGCGACTACTCATGGTCAAATTCTTCCTATTGACAACCTAAACATAGTGGTGTTTTATTTGGTCAATAGGTGTGAAGTCTGTTATATGGACTCAAAAAACATTGAAAACATTTTTTTACATTGCAGCTTTGCTTGAGACATGTGGGAAGAAATTTGGAATAAGCTTAACATTAATTGGGTGCAACTTAATCTTCTCAAATATTTCTTTGAGGCATGGAAGTTCCCTTTAATCTCACCCGATTACCAAGAGTATCTAGCATCAAACTCCCCCTTTCTTTCTTGGAACATTTGGAAAGAACAGAACAACAGGATATTTAGAGAGGAGAAGAGAAGCAACAAAATCCTAGCCACCATCATTATACAAAAGATTAAAAAATATATTAATGCAGAATCTACTTGTTTCTCCAAAATCCTACTCTCTCTTCTGTATCTTTGACTAAAATAGGTTTGGGGAATGGAAGACAAATTTTTGAATGTTAATTGGCAAAGAATGATCGTAAGAAATTCCTATTTATAGCAACCTCCTAAAATGTGATGGATTAAGTGTAACTTTTATGTTTGTTCTAAAGGCAATCCTAGGATCTCCGAGGCATGAGGCTTAAATCATGATCATAAAGGCTTCTTGTTAGTTGGGTTTGGGTTAGGTTTGGGGACAACTACTAACAATAAGGTGGAAGCTTGGGCTGCCTCGATGGGTCTTAAAAGACTACATGATTTCACTAGAAGGAATTCTAGAAGGATATTCCAAACTCAATATTGACTGCCTCAATATTGTCATCTCTCATCCATGAGAGATCAGAGAGATGGTTGGTAAATGTAAATGGCTGGTGGAATTGTTTGAAGACATCAAAATACAACATGTCTATAGAGAAAGCAATAGGTTGTCTAACCTCATTGCCAATCAAAGTCTTCATATGCTGGATTGGTGGGTCTTTAAGTTTGAGAACAACTCTAGAGAGCTGAAGGAAATCCTCGCATAGGAAAGAGGAATCATAAAATAGAAGGTGGGAAGTGGGACTACTGAGCCATTGGAATGAGATCTTTTAATTTGTTTTATGCCCACTCTCTTAAATATTTTGAATTCTACATTGGGCCTACACGGCTGGAGGGATTATAAGGTGATGACTCAATGCTTAGATGACTGGGGTCTTTGGTGCAAAAGCACCATTCCAAGCTCTTCCTCCTTCTTGTTTTGTTGGTATTATGCTTCTTATGAAGCCATTCTATATAAAATAATGAGCCAAGTGTTCATAGGTCCTAGTTAGGGTCCTAGAGGAGATCTTAGGGGTCATAAGTCAAGATTGTGAATTTCTTGAAAATGGAGGGTATGTGTATCCTGAAGGTGTTTAGGGGTCCTTTATAGCATGGTGGTGTCCTTGGGTTGGCCTATTGTGGTACTATGATTCATGAAGAGCAACACTGGGAAAGTTGCTCAAAAGTTGCAAAAGTTGCATGACAACTTTTAAAAGTTGTCAAGCAACTTTTCCACCAGGAGGCCAAACTCCTTAGTTTGGCATGGAAAACCCTAATATGGGCACACAAACTAAGGCAAAGGTGGTATAATTATTTTCAAGCCCTAAATGCATGGGTTGGATGCCAGAGATTGTATGGCCTAAGCAAGAAGAGCTTGACTGTGACTGTTTGTTGGTTACCAGTCAGATTGAATTAAGTTACCGGGCAAGTAAATGGATTGAACTACATGCAAAAATATGTGAAATGTCTTCTATGGTGTAAATAATTTCATTGTGAGTGATTTGTTTAGCTTTTTGTTTACCAGTTGAGTGTGTTTGTAAATAGTTTGTAATTTGCAGTCTCACTGTCCAGTTTTGGACCGGTTTGTGCAAATGAAGTCTTAACTCCATTCCCCATTGTGGAATCACCTTGAAACCATAGGGAATGAGAGTGAAGACCCTATACTATAGTCCCATGAAAGAAAGGCCCTTGGAAATGCAAGGATGCCAAGCAAGGATTCCAAGCAAAGACCCACTCCTAAGTGAGACTGGATATTGCCCACTTAGGAGAGGTCAAATTGCAAAGGTCTTGGAGAGCAAGGTTGAATAGTGGAGAGTGCATCCTTTGGAGGAGGTGCAGAGGAGTGAGTGAAGAATCATTGGTGTGAAGGAGGAACCTCCACCAATCCAAAAAAGGTGGCTAAAACTCAAAACACTCACTGTGACCCAGGCAGACCCTAAAAACCCTCACAAAAACCCTTGAAAACCTTAAAATCCACCTAGGATAGTGTACGGACACTTGGAGGCCCAAAACCTAGAAAATCCTTGAGTCCTTGCCAAATGAATGGTAGTCCATTTTGGGAGTTTGGGCTGACTATGCATTTTTTGTGAGAGGGAGCCCTAAAGGACCAAGTAGAAGGCCTAATTGGTCCTAATCCTTGTAGCCCTATTGAAGGCAAAAACCTAAATTTGTGAAATCGGTAAGGGGTTAGAATCTTGAAACCTCTTGGGGGCACATGAATAGGTGGAAAGACCATGAAATAGACCTGATACAACCTTGCTAAGACCTTGGAAGGTGTGGAACAAGCCTACCCCTTATTAGCCATAGTAAGGGGTTTTGGGTCTCATGACTAGGTGAGACATTAGGAGCAGCATTGCAACTCATTGGTGGGTGGATTGGGAAATTTTAGGGATTCCTCAAGAAAAGGGAAGTCCTAGAGACCCTAGGGTGTGTAGAGAACACCAGATGATCCAAGGAAAGGATCCAAGAGCATAGACTAGGCTAGTCTATCCCTAACCCCATCCCATCAGATTGGTATTAGAGCAAGTTAAAGACTTATTGGACTGTGTATATCTCTATGTAGTAGTGAATCAGTATGGAAGAGTAGAATGGTCACTAATGCAGAGCTAGCTAGAGAGGTGGAAGAGCAGAAGGAGAAAAATAGACTCCTTGAAGAAGCTATGAGTGAGATGAGGGATAAACTATAGGAAGTGGTGGATCAGAGGACACAAGGACCTTGGGATGAAGACACCAAGGGTAAAGGCAAGAAGACTATAGACATAGATGACATCATCCTTGAACCAAATCCCTTGTTCAATGAAGAACCTTTTGTGATGGCTATTAAGGCCTTAAACACCAAATCTTTTGAAGGATTGCCACATTTCAATGGAAGAATGGACATTGACACTGTTATGGAATGGATTGAGGGCATGGAAAACCACTTTGAGTGTGAAGGAGTGACAGAGGCTCAAAAGGTTAAAGTTTCCAAATCAAGAATAAGGGGAGTAGCTTTGACATGATGGAAGTACCTGCAAGAAGAAAGAGTTAGTATGAGGAAGCTACCTATTGCAAATTGGAAGGCCATGGTGAGTAAGATTAAAGAGAACTACTTACCAAAGGATTATGAAGTCCAACTTCATAAGAAGAGACAATGATTGAAGCAGAAGGATCTTGATGTGGCCTCCTACATAGAGGAGTTTCAAAAGCTATGTCCTAGGTCCAAAGTCTAAAAAGATGAATCTATTAAGGTGGCTAGGTATCTAAGCGGCCTAAAGTGGAACATTCAAGAGGAGATAAGCCTATGGACTCCTACTACTATTCAAAAATGTCATCAGCTTGTTGCCAAGGTAGAAGAGATGAACAAAAGGAAAGGAGAGTCCAATAATATGGGTAGAGGCAGAGGTAGAGATCAAATGAACCATGGAGGTGGTTACCAAAGCAAGACAAATGAGCAGAGGAACCAAGGAGAAGCCAAGTTGATTGAGCATGGCAGTGAAACCAATCTTCAAGGAGGACATTCTAGAGGAAGAGGTGCAAAAGGTGGTCCAAGTAGGGGTAGAGGTATCGGCAGAGGTAACTCCTACTTTGCAACTGTGAAGTGTTACAATTATGGATAATTAGGACACCCGACATATAGATGCCCTGACAAGCCTACATCGTCAAATGGTGGGAAGAGGATTGCTTATGCACATGAAGACTCTTCAAGCAACAAGACACCTAAAGTGGACCATATTGAATTAGAGATTGGAGAAAATCTAATGTTTAATAGGCTCTTGATAAGGCAGCCAGTCAAGAATGAACCTAAGCATAGGAGAGCATTGTTTAGGGTGAGATGCAAGATTCTTGGTAAAGTGTGAAAGGTGATAGTTGATATAGGCTCAATTGAAAATATCATATTAGAAGAAGTAGTTAGGAAGCTGAAACTCACAAGGATACCCCACACTAACCCATACAAGGTAACATGGTTGAATCATTAGCAGAGTGTGTTAGTCAATGAACAGACTTGGGTAGAGTTTTGTATTGGAGGATACAAGGATAAGATCCTTTGTGATGTGCTAAATATGGATGCATGTCACTTATTGCTAGGAAGACCCTGGCAATTTGATAGGAAGGTGATCTATGATGGAGATGAGAACTCCATTTCCTTTAAGAAGGATAGCAAGACTTTCAAGATCCAGTCTTTGATAGAGAATGAAGAGGGAACTTCAAAGACACCTAGTGTTTTATTGGCTACTAGTAAAGAGTTCTTAAACTTGCTACATGAGGAGGAGATAGTCAAGTGTGCCATCTTTGTGAAGCCAAAGGAGGAAGAAGACAATTTGCAGGCAGATATACCCAAGGAGGTAAAGCAAGTGTTGCAAGAACATAAGGACTTAGTGAGTGATGGAGCACCTGCAAAACTCCCACCAAGAAGGTCTATAAGCCATCAAATAGACTTTATTCCTAGTGCATCCTTACCTAACAAGGCTACATATAAGCTCACACCTGATCAAAATAAGGAGCTAGCAAGGCAAGTGCAAGAGTTATTGGAACAAGGACTGATTAAGAAGAGCATCAGCCCATGTACAGTCTCGGTAGTGCTAGCATCAAAAAAAGGAGGTAAGTGGAGACTTTGCATTGACTCAAGAGAAATCAATAGGATCACCATAAGGTATAGGTTTCCTATTCCTAGAATAGAGGATCTAATGGACTGTTTAGGATGGGCTATGTATTTTACTAAGCTAGACCTCAAAAGTGGTTATCACCAGATAAGATTTAAGGAGGGTGATGAGTGGAAGACTGCTTTCAAGACTACAGGGATTGTATGAATGGCTTGTGATGCCATTTGGACTCACCAATGCTCCAAGCACCTTCATGAGGTTGATGAATGAAGTGCTGAAGGATTTCACAGGCAGATCTATGGTGGTGTACCTAGATGACATTCTCATCTATAGCAGAACCAAAGAAGAGCACCTTGAGCATTTGAGGCTAGTCTTAGAGAGGTTGCATGAGGAGAAGCTATCCATCAACCTAGAGAAGTGTGACTTCTTGAAGAAATAGCTGGTTTACCTAGGATTTGTGGTGTCTAAGGGAACCTTGAAGATGGATCCAAGCAAAGTGGAGGCAATCTTGAATTGGCCTGTACCTAAAATAGGGATTGAAGTTAGAAGTTTCCATGGATTAGCTCAATTCTATAGGAAGTTTGTAAGGAATTTCAGTGGCATATGTGCACCAATCCTTGACATTATCAAAGGAGGTCTTAAAACTAAGTTTAAATGGACAGAGCAGGCTAACAAAGCATTTCAAATGTTGAAGCAAGAAGTAGCCACAAAACCTATCCTTCTCCTACCTACGTTTGATAACCTATTCACTTTGGAGTGTGATGCAAGTGGAATTGTAGTAGGTGGTGTATTGAGTCAAGAGGGAAGACCTGTGGCATTTTTTAGTGAGAAGCTTAATGAAGCAAAGAAGAAGTATTCAACCTATGACCTAGAGTTGTATTCTTTAGTGCAGTCTCTTAAGAAATGGAGGCATTACCTACTCCCAAAAGAATTTGTAGTGATCACAGACAATCAGGCATTGAGTTACATCAACACTCAAGACAAGCTAAGCAATAGACATCTGAAATGGATGGAATACCTCCAAACCTTCACCTTCACCATCAAGCATAAGAAGGGGCAACTTAACAAGGTGGCAGATGCATTAAGTAGGAAGTTGTTGACAATTCAAGAGTTACAGTTGCAGAACATAGGAATAGAAGGTTTCAAAGACCTCTTTGAAGGAGATGAAGACTTCTCATCAGCTTACAAGGTTTGCAAAGAGTTTGAGAACCATTTCCACGGTGAGTATGTAGATTACACTCTCCAAAATGGTCTCTTGTTCAAGGGTAGCCAGTTGTGTGTACCAAGAGGATCTATGAGGGAGAACCTCATCCAAGAGAAACATAATGGCAGTTTAAGTGGACACTTTGGAGTCAACAAAACCTTGGATTTAGTATAGAGGTACTATTATTGGCCTAAGTTGCCAAGAGATGTGAAGAGGTATGTAGAGCAATGTGAAGTGTGTCAAAGAGCAAAAGGGGGATCAAGCAATGCCGGTCTCTATCAGCCGTTACCAGTCCCTAATAGACCTTGGGAATGTATAAGCATGGACTTTGTTGTAGGACTTCCCAAGACTAAAATAGGTATGGACAACATCTATGTAGTAGTAGAAAGATTTTCCAAGATGAGTCATTTCATTCCATGTAAAACTACACATGATGCTAGCTATGTTGCACATCTCTTCTTCAAAGAGATTGTTAGGATTCATGGACTCCCTTTAAGAATTGTTTCAAATAGGGACAGCAAGTTCATGGGTCATTTTTGGCAAACATTATGGAGGAGAATAGGAACTAACTTGTCATTTAGCTCAGCTTACCATCCACAAACAGATGGTCAAACTGAAGTCATCAATAGGGTGTTAGGGAATTTGTTGAGGTGTCTAACTAAGGAGTATGATTAGACATGGGACCTTATCATTCCTTAAGTAGAGTATGCATATAATGACAGTGTGAATAGGACCACTGGTAGAAGCCCTTTTGAGGTTGTATATGGCAGACATCCAAGAGGAGTATGTGAGTTGAGAGATCTTGGTACTTTGGAGATGAAGAGTGGACAAGTAGAGGACTTCACCCAAACCATCAAGGAAGTACAAGAGAAAGTTAAGAAGGCCATCCTTGAATCCACTCAAAAACTGAAAGCCAAAGTGGATGAGAAAAGGAGAGAAATTCAGTTCAAGGTGGGTGACTATGTGATGGTCCATTTGAGCTAAGCTAGGATGCAAAGTGGTAAGCCTACCAAACTACGAATGAAGAGAGTAGGACCTTGTCAAATTCTGGAAAACTATGGTGAGAATGCCTATAAGGTAGATTTACCTTCAGACTTAGCCATTTCACTAGTCTTTAATGTTGTTGACCTGGTAATGTACAAGAGAGAGATAGCAGGGCAGATTGAGAACCAAGCCAAGGTACTACAAGACCTGGATGTGAATACCTTAACTCAAGTGAAGAAGCCTATAGTAGAGGAGATTTTGGAGTCAAGCATGAAGAAGTCTACCAGACACTAGGTCTACATGGAGCACTTAGTGAAATGGGTAGATCAACCAGTATCTAAAGCTACATGGGTGGAGGAGAGCAGGTTCAAGACACTTGGAATAGACCTGGCTCTCATCTCTTCTTCTTTTTCTTAGATGTGTGTAGAGGGGGAGTATGGTGTAGGAGAACCCTTCGAAGCTCTCCCTCCATCTTTTTTTTTTGGTATTATGCTTCTTATGAAGCCATTGTATATAAAATAATGAGCCAAGCGCTCATAGGTGCTAGTTAGGGTCCTAGAGGAGATCTTAGGGTTCATAAGTCAAGATTGTGAATTTCTTTAAAATGGAGGGTATGTGTGTCTTGGAGGTGTTTAGGGGTCCTTCATAGCATGGTGGTGTCCTTAGGTTGGCCCATTGTGGGTCTAGGAATCATGAAGAGCAACATTGGGAAAGTTGCTCAAAAGTTGCAAAAGTTGCATGACAACTTTTAAAAGTTGTCAAGCAACTTTTCCACCAGGAGGCCAAAATCCTTAGTTTGGCATGGAAAACCCTAATATGGGCACACAGACTAAGGAAAAGCTGGTATAAGTATTTTCAAGCCCTAAATGTATGGGTTGGATGTCAAAGATTGCATGGCCCAAGCAAGACGAGCTTGACTGTGACTGTTTGTTGGTTACTAGTTAGATTGAATGAAGTTACCAGGCAAGTAAATGCATTGAATTGTGTGCAAAACTATGTGAAATGTCTTCTATGGTGTAAATACTTTCATTGTGAGTGATTAGTTTAGATTTTTGTTTACCAGTTGAGTATGTTTGTAAATAGTTTGTAATTTGTAGTCATTTCATTCCAAGATGAGTCATTTCATTCCATGTAGGACTACACATGATGCTAGCTATGTTGCACATCTCTTCTTCAAAGAGATTGTTAAGATTCATGGACTCCCTTTAATAATTGTTTCAAATAGGGACAACAAGTTCACAGGTCATTTTTGGCAAACATTATGGAGGAGACTAGGAACTAACTTGTCATTTAGCTCAGCTTACCATCCACAAACAGATGGTCAAACTGAAGTCATCAATAGAGGGTCAGGCAATTTGTTGAGGTGTCTAACTAAGGAGTATGGTTAGACATGGGACCTTATCATTCCTTAAGCAGAGTATGCATATAATGATAGTGTGAATAGGACCACTGGTAGAAGTCCTTTTGAGGTTGTATATGGCAGACATCTAAGGGGTGTATGTGAGTTGAGAGACCTTGGTACTTTGGAGATGAAGAGTGGACAAGTAGAGGACTTCACTCAAACCATCAAGGAAGTCCAAGAGAAGGTTAAGAAGGCAATCCTTGAATCCACTAAAAAACTGAAAGCCAAAGTGGATGAGAAAAGGAGAGAAGTTCAGTTCAAGGTGGCTGACTATGTCATGGTCCATTTGAGCAAAGCTAGGATGCAAAGTGGTAAGCCTACCAAAATACAGATGAAGAGGTAGGACCTTGTGAAATTTTGGCAAAATATGGTGAGAACGCCTATAAGGTGGATTTACCTTCAGACTTAGCCATTTCACTAGTCTTTAATGTTGCTGACTTGGTAATGTACAAGGGAGAGACAACAAGGAAGATTAAGAACCAAGCTAAGGTACTACAAGACCTGGATGTGAATACCTTACCTCAAGTGAAGAAGCCTATAGTAGAGGAGATTTTGGAGTCAAGAGTGAAGAAGTCTACCAGACACCAGGTCTACATGGAGCACTTAGTGAAATGGGCAGATCAACCAGTAGCAGGTTCAAGACACTTGGAATAGACTTGTCTCTCATCTCTTCTTCTATTTCTTAATTGTGTGTAGAGGGGGAGTATGGTATAGGAGCACCCTTACAAGCTCTCCCTCCTTTTTTGGTTGGTATTATGCTTCTTATGAAGCCATTCGATATAAAATAATCAGCCAAGTGCTCATAGGTCCTAGTTAGGGTCCTAGAGGAGATCTTAAGGTTCATAAGTCAAGATTGTGAATTTCTTGAAAATAGAGGGTATGTGTGTCCTAGAGGTGTTTAGGGGTCCTTCATAGCATGGTGGTGTCCTTAGGTTGGCCCATTGTGGGTCTAGGAGTCATGAAGAGCAACATTGGGAAAGTTGCTGAAAAGTTGCAAAAGTTGCATGACAACTTTTAAAAGTTGTCAAGCAACTTTTCCTCCAGGAGGCCAAAATCCTTAGTTTGGTGTGGACAACCATAATATGGGCACATAAACCAAGGAAAATCTGGTATAATTATTTTCAATCCCTAAATGCATGGGTTGGATATCAAAGATTGTACGGCCCAAGCAAGAAGAGCTTGACTGTGACTGTTTGTTGGTTACCCGTTAGATTGAATGAAGTTACCAGGTACATAAATATATTGAACTGCATGCAAAACTATGTGAAATGTCTTCTATGGTGTAAATAATTTCATTTTGAGTGATTAGTTTATCTTTTTTTTTACCGGTTGAGTGTGTTTGTAAATAGTTTGTAATTTGCAGTCTCACTGTCCAGTTTTGGACCGGTTTGTGCAAATGAAGTCTTAACTCCATTCCCCGTTGTGGAATGACCATGAAACCATGGGGAATGAGAGTGAATACCCTATACTATATTCCCATGCAATAAGGGCCCTTGGAAATTCAAGGAGTCCAAGCAAAGACCCACTCCTAGGTGAGACTGGATAGTGCCCGGTTAGGAGAGGTCAAATTGCAGAGGTCTTGGAGAGCAAGGTTGAATAGTGGAGAGTGTATCATTTGGAGGAGGTGTAGAGGAGTGAGTGAAGCATCATTTGTGTGAAGGAGAAGCCTCCACCAATCCAAACAAGGTGGATAAAACTCAAAACACTCACTGTGACCCAGGTAGACCCTAAAAGCCCTCACAAAAACCCTTGAAAAACCTTAAAATCCACCTAGGATAGTGTACGGACACTTGGAGGCCTAAAACCTAGAAAACCCTTGAGTCCTTTCCAAATGAATTGTAGTCCATTTTGGGAGTTTTTTTGGATTGTGCATTTTTTGTGAGAGGGAGCCCTAAAGGACCGGGTAGGAGGCCTAATTAGTCCTAATCCTTGTAGCCCTATTGAAGACAAAACCCCAAATTTGTGAAATTGGTAAGGGGTTAGAATATTGAAACCTCTTGGGGGCACATTAATAGGTGGAAAGACCATGCAATAGACTTGATACAACCTTTCTAAGATCTTGGAAGGTGTGGAACAAGCCTAGCCCTTATTAGCCATAATAAGGGGTTTTGGGTCTCATGACTAGGTGAGACCTTAGGAGTAGCATTGCAACTCATTGGTGGGTGGATTGGGAAAGGTCAGGGGATTCCTCAAGAAAGGGGAAGTCCTAGAGACCCTATGGTGTGTAGAGAACACCAAGTGATCCAAGGAAAGGATCCAAGAGCATAGACTAGGCTAGTTTATCCCTAACCCCATCCCATCGGTCTCTTCTATAGTTGGATGGCCTATGTGGCTAATGACCTAGATAGGAGAATTCTCAATAAAAGCATGATAGTGACAAATGATGACTATGGTTGGATTTGGGAAGATAAGGTATTAATTGAAAGGGTTGCAAAAAGGAGTGATTTTCATATTATCTTTATGGGAAATTATTACCTTGGGTGTTGCACATACGAGAAATATCATTTTCAGTGATAAGGAAATATATTTTTGAATTCATCCCTTCCAAAAGAAGCCACAGTTCTCAATTTTGTTGCCTTCTTCTCAGTCACTTTCATAGAGTCTGGTATAGTTCTCCTATTTTTATGTCAAAATGGGGAGAGCTATGGGAGATTTTTCAAGTGGTGGGTTTCACTCATTTTTTCCTAGCCATGAAGGGCTATGATAAGGATCTCTCGGCCAGGGTTTACAACTCTTGGCAGAACAATGCAGTTATATTTGGAATAATCGCCTTTACTATATTGTTGGAGTACATTATGGAGGTGACGGGCTTATAGAATGAAGGAGAGAAAGTTGAGAAGAAGAGAATGGGAGATTATAGAGGCTAGATGAAGAGATTCTTTGAGAAAGGCGAAAAACCGGCTCCATTTCAAAATGGGTATGATCGTTTAGCCCTTCCCAAGCCTTTTCCTTTGAGTAGTTATCATGTAATGAAATATTTTACCTTAGAGGGTCATTATCCTACTATCCATGGCTACCATTTCCCCATTCTAAACCACATAAGACACCATGTTAAAATCAATATGTCATCCTTTATGTTTTCATTCCTTAGTGCCTATATTCAAAGTTGGGTGAACCGACCTTACACCAGGCTTTAATTTACATAATGTACAAATATGCAATGGATCATACCCCCACCATGAGTTGTACTACTTTGGCCTCTTTTAGTGAGGGTAGCTACAAGAAAACCCATAAAAAAACCCCCATTTTAACCCCTAACAAACCTAACGATGTACCTAACCTCTCTTGTCTAGTTAAAAACATGGGTAAAAGTCCTATAGTGACCCTAGAAAAGAATTCCCTTGAGCTGGCCTTGTTGGACTTAACCCCTAACAAGAGTAAAATTCAAATGCCAAGGAACACCTTGAGAAAATAAAAGAGGTCTAGTAGTGAGTCTATAGGAAAGAGAATTACCATCAACCTAGAGATACAAAATTATGAGAGAATCTTGGGGGAAATAAATTCTACTAGGCTCTGAGATAAAGAGAGAAAAAATCTCATCAAGAGTGAAGAGAACATGACTAATACTAGCCTTTATGAAATTTATGATCTAGAAGATGATGGAGACTCAAAGGAAAATTTTGAGGATGAAGATGTCTAAGTGGAGGAAGAGGAACCAAAAGAAAGCCCCAATGAGGACCCAAAAGAAGAAGAGAACAATTACTCAGAAAGTGAGCATGAGTCTCCTTTCAAAAACCCCAATAGCTCTGACACCTTTGAGGATGAGGAAATGGTGTTGTGTTCACCTATGAGGCTAGTCCAAGAGGATAACAACAACTTGGAGGAGAAATTGAATGAAATGAAGGAAAAAATGGCCATGCTGGAGAAGAATTGTGAGGAATAGGATAGGAAGGTAAGAAATCTATGTGATGCTTTCAATGCCCTTTGAACTATCATGGATGGGGTAATGAAGAATGCAGTCCTGGGCACAATATTTGGTCAAGGTTGATTGTAGAAAATCAAGAAGAAGAATAAGGAAAAGAAGGGTGATAGGGAGAAGACTGATGAGGAGGAAGAAGATCAGCTAGACACGTGGATGCAAAACTTAGGCAAGCTCGAGCGGGACTGTGATGGGTTTAAACTAGCCTGCTCAACACTTCACCTAGTTGGTGTTGCTCAATTCCACCAACTCACTAGGCCTAGTTTCACTCTATACCTCCAATTCCTTCTCAATCTCTTCTAGGGATTGATTCTTGTCCTTCCTAAGGTGTTTTCTTTAGGTTTTTCGGATAGGAACCCTACCAATTCACAGTGCTTCTCAGGTGCTCAATTTTGGCTATTTGGCTTCAACTTGTCAAAATGACCTCCTACTATTGTGAGATGATGAAAAGGTGTGGAGGTGTCTTATAATATGTTTTAAATCAATTTAGGGTCCATTAGTGGCTTTCAAACATTAGGTTTCTTACCGATTTCAAAATCTTGCCTAGAAGAGGGCTATAAGGAATGAGCCCCAATTAGGCCTCCAAATCCAGTTTTCTAGGGATTGAGGTAAAATGATACAAAAGAACCCCTAATAATTTTGGATTTCCTTTAATGGTTCACTTAAACCCAAGATTTTTTTGTGGTTTTGTCTTCCTATCCCACCATTCAATGTGCTAACCCCAAAATGAGGGTTTTGAAGGGTTTATTAAGCCTTTAACCGATAGTCAATGGACAAGTTGGGGTTTTGCTATCAAATGTCTTTTTCAAAGCTTATACCTACATTAAAAACTCTGCCTGAATCTCGTGGACCCCTCCAAATGCATAAATGATGATTTGGCACTCACCCCTACACTTTGCACCACGTTTTCACCTTATTTCCTCTAGTCGGGTTGCTCCTGGACTTGCCTAGAACAAGGTGACACTCATTCTTAAACTCTTCTCCAACATTTGAACCTACATATGTATAATGTACAAGTGGTTGCATACCATTTCCCAACTAGTCGTGATGGCAACAAGTGTGGACTCATGGGGCAACCATATTTACAAGAAAACTGCTATATACAAGCCAAAACTAGTTGTTTGCAAACAAGAACAAGAAAACACCAATGTATAGTATTTAAAAAGCTCTAAATTAAACCAAAAACACAAAGATAGACAAGAGTAACTCAATCCATTTCTTGATCAATAGATTCAATCCATATTCAATTGCAAAATGAGTTAAATCAAGCCAAAATGCTGCCAACAAGACTAAAAATGAGTTGTTTCAGTTGTTGAACTTACATCACATAGCTCTCCAACCTTGGTAAACATGAAAGATAGGGTATTTATAGTTTTCCCATGTGTGGATTCTTCCTAGGGTGTTGGACAACCCCTAATTCTACCACTAACCAATTCAAGACAAAAGTTGTCATGACAACTTTCAAAAGTTGTCATGATAACTTTTTGCAACTTTGTGATTTTTACACTTTTGGTCTCTCCAACCTATAAGACCTATTCCAAGTCATCACAAATGAATTTTAAAACTTTCCTAAGACTAATTTAACCCTCCCTAATTCTTATACCAAGTTTTGACACTTTTGATCAACAAGAAGGTCAACTACCTACTCAACCCCACTATTTACATAAAAATGTAAACCTAAGAAGAATGAACTAAACCTAGGCCTAAATTGCCATAAAATAATAACTCTTGGACCCTCCTAGATTCCTTGTTCACTACTGACCTAGCTAGGGTCAGTACAAGCCAAAATTGTGAAAACTAAATTGCCTAAGTCCTAGGTGCTCCTGCACCATTCTCCCAAACAAAAGAAGTTCATGTCACCTCTTTGGAAATTAGATTTAATAAATCCTGAGCTTCTTAAACTCTATCTCAAGAACCCATGTAGCTTCAAAATCATCCATACCCTACCATTTGATGAGGTGCTCCCAATAGGCTTGATGCCTTGTCTTCTTGGCAATCCTTGAACTCAACACCTTCTCAGCCTTTAGATTTGTTTTGGCTGGTAATTGAAGGTGGTTCAAATCATCTGATACCTCTAAGTGACTACAATTTGAACCTTGAATTGGTCCCTTATAGGCAATTAAATCTGCTATGTTGAAAACCAGTGACAATCCTATGTCACTAGGTAGGTCCACCTTGTATTTATTTTCTCCATACTTGGCTAGAATGGTACATGGACATATCCTTCTCATTTGTAACTTGTTAGGCACTCCTTTCTATATAATTTCTTTTTTTAGGTTCACCATGACAAGATCTCCCACTCAAAATTGTAGATTTTCCTCTTTTCATCAACTTTTTGCTTGAGTTTGCTTGTGTTCTCCATCAATGCTTGCTTGACTGATTCATGGACTTCCTTCATTGATTGAGCAAAGTCTTCTGCATATCCACTTCTTGCTACTACACTACCTAAGTCTATCAACTCCAAAATACCTCTTGGGTGCACTCCATAGACCACTTCAAAAGGGCTCTTGCCAGTAGTCCTATTCATTGTGTCATTGTATGCATATTCAAGTTGTGAGAGTACTTGATCCCATGTCTGACCATATTCCTTAGTAAGGAACCTTAATAAGTTTCCCAAGCTCCTATTCACCACTTCGGTGCCCATCTATTTCAGGATGATAGGGTGATCCAAAAGAGATGTTGGTACCAAGATTTTTCCAAAGTGTCTTCCAAAAATGTCTCATGAACTTTGAGTCTCTATCTGAAACAATGCTCATTGGTAAACCATGTATCCTCACTACCTCTTGAAGAACAATTGAGCTATTTGGCATGCATCATGAGTAGTCTTACAAGGCACAAAGTGAACCATTTTGCTAAATCTATCCACAATGACATAAATTTTGTCATATCCCTATTTTGTCCTTAGTAAACCTACTAAAAATTCCATGCTAATGCATTCCCAAGGTCTATTTGGTATGGGAAGTGGTTGGTATAAACCGACATTTGTAGAAGTACCTTTGGCCTTTTGGAAAACTATGCAAGTCTCCACATACTTCTTCACATTTTGATTCATCCTTGGCCAATAGCAGTACCTCTAAAACAACTCTTGAGTTTTACTGACTCCAAAATATCCACTAAGGCTACCATTATGCTTCTCTTGTATGTGATTTTCCCTCATTGAGCCTCTAGGCACACAAAGTTGCCCAGCTCTAAACAATAGTCCATTTTGCAAATTAAAATAAGAATACTCACTATGGAAGTGATTTTGATACCCCTTACACACCTTGTAGGAATTTGAGAAGTCTTCATCCTCTAGGTATAAGCCTTTAAAGCTATCAACACCTATGCTCCTCAATTGAATTTCTTGGACTACCATAAGTCTTCTACTCAATGCATCAACTACCTAGTTTGATTTCCCTTTCTTGTTCTTGATGGTGAATGTATAGGCCTACATATACTCCACCCATTTCATGTGTTTATGACTAAGTTTGTCTTGTGAGTCTAGGAAACTCAATGCTTGGTTATCCATATAGACTACAAATTCCTTGGGAAGGAGATAGTGTCTCCCCTTTCTCAAAGCATGCACTAAAGCATACAACTCAAGATCACAAGAGGAGTATTTCTTCTTGGCATCACTTAGCTTCTCACTATGGAAAGCTATTGTTCTTCCTTCTTGGCTTAGGAAAACACCTACTGCAACATTTCTTGCATCACATTCCACAATGAAAAGTTTCTCAAAACTAGGCAACACTAGCACCAATTGAGTAGCTATCCTCTCCTTCAAGGTTTCAAAACCTTTGCTTGCTACTTCATTCCATTAAAACTTTTCCTTCATTCCACCTCTAAAGGTGTCTAACATTGGTGCACATATAGCACTGAATTGCCTAATGAACTTCCTATAGTATTGAGCTAGTCCATGGAAGCTTCTCACCTCTGTTGTTGACTTAGGAGTGGGCCAATTTACTATGGCTTCAACCTTGCTTGGATCCATCTTGAGGTTTCCTTGACACAACACAAACCCAAGGTAAACCAACTTCTAGTTGACAAACTCACACTTATCCAAGTTCATGGTTAGCTTTTCATCATACAATCTTTGTAATACATCTTGCAAATGAGTAATATGATCTACCCTATCCTTACTGAAAATGAGAATGTCATCTAGATATACCACCAAAAATTTACCTATGAATTCCTTTATCACCTCATTCATGAGTCTCATGAAGGTTCTTGGAGCATTGGATAATCCAAATGGCATTACAAGCCACTCATAAAGTCCCTCTATTGTCTTGAATGTTGTTTTCCACTCATCACCTTCCTTAATCCTAATTTGGTGATATCCACTTTTAAGGTCAATCTTGGTAAATTACTTGGCTTCCCCTAAACAATCCATGAGGTCTTCTATTCTAGGAATAGGGAACCTATATCTGATGTTGATCTTATTTATGGCTCTATAATTAATACAAAACCTCCAAGTACCACCTTTCTTTGGGGCTAACACGGTAGGGACAACACAAGGGCTAATGCTTTTCCTAACTAGGCCTTGGTCTAAGAGCTCTTGGATTTTCTTGGAAATCTTAGCATTTTGTTGGGGATTCATCTTATAAGATGCCTTGTTAGGTAAGGATGCTCTAGGGATGCAATCTATTTAATGTCTTATGGCTCTCTTAGGAGATAATGTAGCTGGTTGTCCATCACTTACTATGCCTTTGAATTTCTTTAACAAATCTTGCACCTCTTTTAGCAACTCTGGCTGCTCTTTCTTGTCTTCCTCTTTAGGCTTCACCACTAATGCAAACCCTATACCTTCACCTTCCTCAAGTGTCTTCAAGAACTATTTTTCAGTTACCAAAAGAACATTAGGACCTGCTGCCCTTTTTTCACCTTCCTCAAGGATAGACTGAATCTTCAATGTGACTCCATCTTTCTTAAATGATTATGCATTCTTGGCTCCATCATGGATAGCTTGTCTATCAAATTTCCATGGTCTTCCTAATAGGATATGGCATGCATCCATGGGTAGGACATCACATAATACCTTTTCCTTATACCTCCCAATGGTAAAATCCACCAATGCTTTCTCATTGACTAGAACATGTTGGCCTTTGTTTAACCAAGTGACTCTATAAGGATTGTTGTGAGGTATGCTTTGAAATTTGAGCTTACTCACTACCTCTTCTAATACAATATTGTCTGTAGACCTTGAATCAATGGTCAGTTTGCACACTTTGTTCATAATCTTGCATTTGATTCTAAATAAGGACCTTCTTTGGCTAGGCTCTTCTCTGACTAGTTCTTTGATCAAAGTTCTCCTTATCATCAAGTTGTCACCCACTTCTGATTCTAAGGCAACCTCTGAGGTCTTGCTTCTTGAAGACTCTTCTTGAAGATAGTTCACTCTTTTTTCACTACCTTGTGATGATGATCCCTTCTCTGGACACCTATATGCTAGATGGCCAAGTTGGTTACAATGGTAACACTTCATTGTTGCAAAATATGAGGAACCTCTACTTTGTCCACTAGATCTTCCTCTGGAACCACTACTTGATCCCCTTCCTCTATTGAATCCTCCTCTACTAGTGCCACTCTCTTGCTGCTCTGTGAGTTTGGACTCACCTTGTGTTCTTTGTTCAGTACTTCTTCCTCCAAAGCCTCCCCTATGGCCTCTATTGTCTTTTCCTCTACCCCTACCCCTATTGCTACTTGAGTCATGTTTTCTTTTCAATTTTTCCTCCACTTAAAGGGAAAGTTGATAGGTTTGATGGACTATTTTTGGGCTCATTAAACTGATTTCTTCTTGGATGTTCCACCGTAGGCCATTTAGGTACCTAGCAACCTTAAGACTCTCTTCTTCAACCACATGAAATCTAAGGCTAAGTTTGTGAAACTCCTCCGTGTAGGTGCTTTGCCCATTTTCTTCCTCTCATCTTGCAAAAATAGACACCATGTGAGAGAAACTCCTCTCATCCTCAACTTGGCTACCCTGACTCTCTGGGCTTCAGTTATACCTTCACACTCAAAGTGGTTCTCCATACCTTCTATCCATTCTAGGACCACTTTTGCCTCCATCTTACCAATGAACAATGACAATCCTTCTAGGGATTTACCACTCAAGGATTTCAATGGCTTCAGGAAAGGTTCTTTCTCTAGGAAAGGAGTTGTTTCATGCACTTTATCTATCTCTAACACTTCTTTACCCTTCCCTTCTATTCCTTCAACCTTTACCAACACTTCATCAGCCTTGGTTTGAATTGCACCAAGCTTACTCTCCAATTCAATCAATTTCTCTTTTAGGACTCTATTCTCTTCCTCTTGGTCATCCACTTTCCTTTCCAACTCTGCATTGGTCACCATGCTATTGTCTCCAATAGATTCCACTGAGGACATCAACTCTTCTATCCCAAATCTGATAGGCTCTGATACCAATTTGATGGGGTATACCTAGCTTGCTCAACACTTCACCTACTTGGTGTTGCTCAATTCCACCAACTCACCAGGCCTAGTTGCACTCTATACCTCCTAGTCCTTCTCAATCTCTTCTAGGTCTTAATTCTTGACCTTCCTAAGGTGTTTTCTTCAGGTGTTTTGATTAGGAACCCTACCGATTCAGAGTGCTTCTCAAGTGCTCAATTTTGGCTTCTTGGCTACAACTTGTCAAACTAGCCTTCTGCTATTGTGAGATGATGTAGAGGTGTGGAGGTGTCTTCTAACATGTTTTAAATTCATTTAGGGTCCATTAGTGTCTTTCAAACATTAGGTTTCTTACTGATTTCAAAATCTTGCCTAGAAGAGGGCTACAAGGAATGAGCCCCAATAAGGCCTCCAAATTTGGTTTTCTAGGGCTTGAGGGAAAATGATACAGAAGAACCCCTAGTAATTTTGGATTTCCTTCAATGGTTCACTTAACGCCAAGATATTTTTGTGGTTTTGGCTTCCTATCCCACCATTCAATGTGCTAACCCTAAAATGAGGATTTTCAAGGGTTTACTAGGCCTTTAACCGACAGTGAATGGACAAGTTGGGGTTTTGGTATCAAATGGATTTTTCCAAACTTCCCCCTACATAGAAAAATCTTCCCCAACCCCATGGACCCCTCCAAACTCGTAAATGATGATTTGGCACTCACCCCTACACTTTGCACCATGTTTTCACCTTATTTCCTCTAGTCAGGTTGATTCTGGCCTTTCCTAGAACAAGGTGTCAGTCATTCTTAAACTCTTCTCTAGCACTTGAACCTACATATGTACAATGTACAAGTGGTTTCCTAGCATTTCCCAACTAGCCATTATGGCAGCACGTGTGGAACTCATGGGAAACCATATTTACAAGAAAATTGCTATAGACAAGCCAAAACTGGCTGTTTGCAAACAAGAACAAGAAAACACCAATGTATAGTATTTACAAAGCTCTAAATTGAACCAACAACACAAAGATATGCAAGATTAACTCAATCCATTGCTATATCAATGGATTTAATCTATATTCAATTGCAAAATGAGTGAAATCAAACCAAAATGCTGCCAACAAGACTGAAAATGAGTAGTTTCAGTTGTTCAACTTACATCACACACCTCTCCCACCTTGGTAAACATGCAAGAGAGGGTATTTATATGTGTAGACACCCAAAATTGTCCAGTTTATTTATTTAATTATCTAAGCTTAAGTCTTCTATTAATTAAATAAATATTTATTTAATTAATTAATTCATTTATCCTCTTCTAGCCTTATTTCTCATTTAAATAAATACATTTATTTATTTAAATTATCCTTTTCCTAAATTAAATAAATATCTTATTTATTTAATTGATCTCACTCCTTCTATTAATTAAATAAATCTTTATTTATTTAATTAATTCATTAGCCTTTTCTACCCATGACACATGTCATTCATCTCTTAATTCATACACTACCTACCCTCTCATTATTTTCTTATTTCCTTTACCTACCCTCTAATCATAGTCGACCTCCTTTTACACCTCTCAATCTTATCCCTCCATTTCATATAGTGTCTTCTATATAAGGAGATGCTTCCTTCATTATCAAACCCCCCCATTGACTACTTGACTACACTACACTTTCGAACATAGGCGATCCTACTTGCAACCACATTTCTGTTCTTTGTTGAGCTCTTGTGCACACATAAAATCTGAGAGCAAATATATCAAGCAGGATCAATGGAGATAGGAAGAATGGAGATTCAAACCCTATTGGACATGTGATGGTATAATCTTTGTGACTTCATTTGATTTGCATTGTCTTAGGTAATCTTCATATGTTATGGTGGATCGTTGTTGTTGTTAGGCTAGGGTTTTGTGGTTGAATCTATTTAGCCTTTCAATATTGTTGCATCCATTTTCACCATATACATTTTGGCATGCCCTGTGGGACATGGATTTTTGTTAGATCTATGTTTTTTGTAGATTTTTCTAACCCTATATTGCTGTTTTGTAAAACAATTTGGAGAATAACCTTGTGCAGCTAGGGTTTTGGACACAAAATCAAGATCTTGGAGAGATTCAATCATATCTCACAAATGGCTTAGAAATTTTGCACCAAATTGTTTTTACAGGTTGATGAAAGAATTAGGAGCTCTCAATCCAAAATTCAAAATTTTTGTAGTACATTTTCATTTTCTATGAATTTTTTATGATTTTTCATAAAAAATTAATTTTGAGAGTAAACAAGAGAATTTTTTGGATTTTATTACATTTTTGGAAATCTCTCATAATTATACATAGGATCTGTTCTTTGTGATTTTAATTTTGATGCAAAATATTTCCCTAAAAATTGGATCTTTAAAAATTAAGGTTTTTCCTTATTTTGATCAGATCTCACAAACGGCTTCGAATTTTGGCATAAGCTTTTTGTGCAGGTCAGGAAAAGTATCAGAAGGATTCAATAAAAATTTCAGATTTTTTGGATCAATTGTTCAATTTATATGAATTGTTTATGAGTTTTCATAAAAAATTAATTTTGAGAGAAAATTAGTGAATTTTTTAGATTTTCTTACATTTTTGGAAATCTCTCATAATTATACATAGGATCTATTCTTTGTGATTTTAAATTTTATGCAAAATCACTCCTCAAAAATTAGATCTTTGAAAATTAGGGTTTTGCATTATTTTACTCATATCTCACAAATTGCTTGGATTTGTTGTAGAAATTTTTTTATGCAGGTTTGGAAGATGATAAAGACTCTTTAGTAAAAATTTCAAATTTTTTGGATTGATTGTGCATTTTATATGAATTTTTTATAATTTTTCATAAAAAATTATTTTTTAGAGAAAATTAGCAAATTTTTTGGATTTTCTTACATTTCTGGAAATCTCTTGAAATTTTACAGGTGGTTTTTTTTAATGATGAATTAGATCTTTGAATTGGTCAACAAAATGCATTGTTGAAGGCCCCTATTTCACAAAGTCTTTTGGATCTAAAATTTACCTAACTTGTGTGTTTGCAGGAAGGGGTGATTATTTCAAACAATCCAAACTACTAATAAATCTTTGTTGTAGGTCCTTGGCAAGGGTTTTTGGATTTTTATTATGTGCCTTGTTTTCATAGACTGGAAAATACTTCAATTGGTGCACTAAAATTGAATCATTGTCTTTTGTGTCTTGAGCAATAGGCTCTTTTTGTTTAATCTTTAGAGGGCCTGTCTTCCTGTGTGGTCATTAGGACTACTAGTAAGAAGAGAATGACCCAAGTGGTAGCAAGGAAAACCCACCTCTTTCGAACCACTATAAACAACTGTATTCATGGTGAAAACTATGGATAACATGTGCTGATTAGTTCATACCGACACTATGTCTCCCCATAAACTTGTTTGATCAAATTTATTTGATCAGTTGTAGGGCGTAACCCCTACTAGCTGGGAGCCTTCTGTATTTATAGAGCTGAAAGTGCTGCATGTATGGCCACATGAGTGGATGCCTTTACTAGCACCTTTTTGTTTTAGAAGCCAAAATCCTTCTAGTTGTTGAGGTAGGAGGTCAGACCTCTGGTAGCGGCCCACACACATACAGTTCTTAGTAGAGATACAAAGTTCACCACAGGGACTTTTCATGGGGATTGATACTTGGCTAACCCGAGACGTGAGTGCCGAGGGTGGAGCTAGTGAGGTCAAGAATCTAAGTATCTGCTTTGAATAGCGTAGCCTCGGGGGTAGAACCTCATGTGGGATCAACAACTATTGTCTTGGTCAGCCATAAGTATTGTGCTTGACTTATTTTAAATATTCAAAACATTCAAGACCAAATAGCAAAACATTGTGTCTTTTGTGTCTTCAAGTGTATGCAAAACATTTTTACATCAAACAACACACTTTTCTTGGAGTCATTTTGAGTCTAAACACTTGAAAACACTGAGTCCTCATCAACATTGTGTCCTCTTGTCATGAAAAATAGTCAAACATTCAGATTTGGTCACAACCAACAACTTCACAAATTGGAAAAATTTTACAGTCCAACAAACAAGAGCAATCAGTTTCGGAATTCTTGAGCTTCCTAGGTTATTTCTCCAGGTTTTCATCTTGCATTCAACTTCTCTTTAGGTCTCACAAAGTCCATCATTGTTTTACATCTTGCATTATATTTACATTTCTCTAAACTTGAGTCAAAAGGTCACTTGCTTGTCCTCATCATACTTTGTCAACACACTACATACAACAACATTTCGCTAAGTGGTCCTTCATCAAGGTCTATCACCTTTGGGTCTCATTTGGTCAAATTAGAGTGAAGGTCAACTTACCTCATCAAGAGAAACTATCCTCTCTTTGGAAGTCACACCTACTCTACTACATGCATACTTGGTCTTACACTTTGGACATTGCAAGTACACTTCAGATTCATTTACATTCCATCCAACTCTTGGTCTTCCATACTCTTTTCCATTTTCATCTAGTCTCACACATCTTGGTCAAGACCTAGTTCATGGTTGAAACTCATTCCCAAAAATCTAGGAGAGAAACTAAAGAGGCTCACGAGTCTGCAAACATGAGTTCTTATGAGTATGACAATGATATCTTTTTCAATTCTGATCATACTACATTACCTGACATGGATGCCTATAGAAACATTCCAAATGTTGAGAACATGGACACTACAAACAACAATGATACACACAATGATGATATGGACAACTTGTTAGTACATTCAATAGATATGGAAGAATCCATTATGGATCCCCATTTCAATCGATTGGTTGAGGAAATAATGAGGAGGGATAGACAATACTTCTTACAAATGATGGCACAAAGTGGAGCCAAGATACCTCATGATTTTGACATGTCTCAAATAATGGAAAATCAACCTTTGCAACAACCTCACCTCAACATGGATCAAAGAAGGCCTAATAGTGGAGGCAATAGAGGACCACATATGGTGCCTGAATCACCATCATCTTTGTTTTAAAAACCAGAGGTTCCATACACACATGGTCAAGCATATGATACTCACCTTCACAGACCATTATGGAAGTTTTATGTAGAGAAATATGCTCAATCACATACTAATGCTAAGGATCAACCACCAAAGAAATTGGATATTCAAAGGCATGCTCAAAATTTGGACACAAGGAAACCCCGTGTCAAATTTGGGGGCAACACACTAGAACAAACTCTTGACATTCCTATAGAGTATGGTATACATGGACAAAACAGATATGTCATTCCTCAACATGAATCTATACCAAGTGGTCCATATATGCAACATCACTATAGACCTCCTCCATATGAACATGTGTATGATCAATATCATCCATATATGCAACATGCTCCTCCTCCAATTGGTTCCTCAAGCATGGGGTATGGTCCAAGAAGTCGATCTCCACCTAAGAACAATTTGGAGCAACAAATCAAGGACTTACAAAAGAAAATGGAGGACATAAATACACCGAAGCCAACATACACAATGAGAGACATATGTCCTTATCCATTTGACAAGAGCATTCCAATGCCTCCTTTTCCTACACACTTTGTGACTCCTAAATTTGATAAGTATAGAGTAAAAGGGGATCCTAAGGCACACATAAGACAATTTTTCATAGCTTGCATTGAGGTAGCTTCAGAAGAGACATATTTGATGAGATTATTCCCACAAAGCCTAGGTGATCAAGCTATGGAATGGATCTCGCAACTTCCACCTGGTATTAAGTCATGGGGTGACTTAGTAGAGGCATTTATTCAACATTTCTCCTACAACATAGAGACAGACATATCAGTCACTACTTTTTGCAACACCAAGCAAAAAGAGGAAGAGTCTTTTGCATAATTTTTACAAAGATGGAGGAATCTAGCTAGCAGATGCTCTTGTGAAATTCCACAAAAACAAATGGTAGAAATGTTCACCCAAAATGTTAAAAAAGACATTGGCTATGATCTAGGGAAAGCTTGTTTGTCCACCTTCAAGGACATCATTGAAAAAGGCTTAGGGATAGAAAAGGTCCTAATTGAACAAGGAGTCATTAAGATAATCAAGGAAAACAAAGATGACTTTAAAGGAAAAGACAAGCCAAGATTTTGAAATAAAAACAAGAACACAGTCAATGATGGTGTTGTTGATTCCAATACAGTGCGACCCAAATTCATTTTTTCTAGATCAAATTAGGTGAATACTCAAACAACTTCTAAATCACAAAGGAAGTACACTCCATTGGGAGAACCACTTGAGTCAGTTTTCAAAAAGCTAGTGGCAAACAAGGTAATCACTATTCCAGATTTTCCTCCATATGAAGCAAAGGTTAAACCAAATTGGTGGAATGATGACGAATATTGTGAATTTCATAAGAGCAAGGGTCATAAGACAAGAAATTGCCATCGACTGAAGAACATCATACAAGATCTCATTGATAGGGGTGACATTGAGATTGAAGGGCACTCATCCAATCAAGAGCATGAGATGTTTAAGGAACCATTCCCAAAACATGACAAAGGAAAAGCTAAAGTCATAGATGATCAAACCAACTATACTAGAGCATCCTACAACTATGATTCAACTATCAATCAAATCTTGATGGACAATTACGTCTCTACCATTATCATCAAGGACAAAACTCATGAGAATTCTACCCAGAGACCTAAGATTATCTTAAAAGGCATTGGCTCTTCTTCCAAACCTACCTTTGAATGTCATGTTAAAACCCGTTGAGGAAAAATCACTTTGCAAGGTGCTCCAGCCAAGAACACTGCTTCCTCATCAACCAAACCTGAATATGACCTTGTATAACAATTAGGGAAGACACCCATGCTCATCTCCATTCTTGAGCTCCTGTGCATATCCCCCGCACATAAATCCATTATTGACAAAATCTTGAGAGAAACAATCCTTCCTACTGATCTGAACGTGGACCAGTTTCAAGCCATGGTGGGATACCTTTCCATTCCACACTCCCTTACATTCACAGAAGCCAATGACACCTTCATAAGTCAACCACATAATGCACCATTACACATTGAAACCTTCATACACAAACATAGAATCAAATGAGTCCTGATAGATGGAGGAGCAGGTCTAAACATTTGTACATTAAACACTATTAAACAATTGGGATATTCTGACAAAGCTATGAATTCTACAAACAAAATTACTATCAAAGCATATGATGATGAAGAGCATTCATCCAAGGGTACAGTCACCTTACCAATCAGAGTTGGGCCAGTTACAAAGGATGTGGTTTGTCAAGTCCTAGACTTGGATCTCACATACAACATATTGCTAGGATGCCCTTGGATTCATGAGATGAGCGCAGTACCATCTACATATCATAGATGTATCAAGTTTCCACACAATGGAGTTGAAGTGACCATCAAAGCGGATCCAAATCCATTCATATATTGCAAAAATCTACAACCTCAGTCAGAAATAACAATCCCAGTCAATCGAGAAGCTATTCCTTCATCAGCATATGTGGATCCAGAATCCTTGAAAGCTTCTACATCCAAACAAGCAGAGCTAAAAGAAAAGTTCAAGATTAAAGACCTAGGATGTGGTGAGTATATATTTCATGCTGACCAACTCCCATTATCTCCTAAGGTATTTAGTCAACATGAACAATCTATAAACAATTTGCAAGGAATTGGGTGTGAACCACCTAGTGTTGTGGCTACTAGGTCTGAATGCAAATCTCCTCTAGTGGTGCAAGCAACTCTTCATATCAATAGTAGTAATAGTGGTTCCAACAAAGAATCTATTGAGCGTATCACCAGCCCTCTTGAGAACTCACATAGATTTACCATATCATCCACTCATTCCATTTCCACTCCACTTCCAGACTTGGATCAACAAGAATCACAAAAGCCCTCACTTATTGGGGATCAAAAATCAAGATTTGAAAAGAAAAATCTAAAAGTCAATAATACAGAAAAGTCCTTCAATCCACATCAAAATCAAAAGCTATTGGAATCTGCAAAAATCAAAGTCAAGGATAAAAATCCTATGAAGAAAAAAGAACAAGAGTTGATCTCCCCTAATATCAAAATAACTAGGGGCAAAAGTTCTAAAATTTCAAGTCAAAAAGAATACTTGTTGATCCTAAGTCTCCATCATGCTATCCTACTTTCACTTCTTTTCGCAATCATAAGCCTTCATCACTCATCCACTTGTTCCACATGTCCTTCCCCTCTTGGAAATACATCATGGACCTTTAATGGAGCTTCCTCGAAGGACTTTGTTATCAGAGATGCCCAAAATTCTTTAGGTGACACGCATATGGGCCTACGTAGTCCACACACTAGTAATTCTATCTCAGTTCCTTTATCAAGGAAGATGGTTACTCAAGCTACAAATCATTCAATCAAGGAACAATGCAGCTACAATCATAAGGTTAAGCCTCACATATTTGAGGTAGGTGACTTGGTTCTTAGAGAAAACCCCAAAAATCAGCAAGACAAAGAGAAGAAGGGAAAATTCAAACCAAACTGGCTTAGTCCTTACATCATCACAGTAGCATATGGATCTGGTGCATATCAGCTCTCAACCATAGAGGGTGAACCTTTGGAGGATCCTATCAACAACATGCACCTTCGCAAGTTTCACACATAGCTCTTCAGAATATCCTAATTCAAAAAATACAAAAAAATTCAAAATTTTCAAAAATACAAAAAAAATTATAAAACAAAAAAATCGTTACTTGGTGAAAACCTGACAAACAGGCGCCTTGTGACACAAAAAAAAAAAACATTGAAAAATCAAAAAAAGTAAAGAGAAATAATTTTGTCCAATGGTGAAAACCACTTCGGTGGCACCTTGGGCAAGTACCATGGTGAAAACTAGGTCACCAATGCCATGTGTAGAGACATTGCTCCTCCCTCCTTGAGGATTCACTTTCATCCTTTCACTTTGCACACACTCACAACCTATTCATTCATAATAAACTTACCCATTCCCATCATGGCTTGTTATTGATATACCCAAGATTGGTTAGCCATTCATAATAAACCTCCCTTTTCACCTCCCTTTCCATCCATAATAAATCAGATCTTATTTGTGGCTAAGGAAAATCCTACGTCTAGTGATGGGTGTGGAACTAAGAACATCACATGTTTTGAGGAGTACAGTTTCTTCCAGCTTCCTTCCATCTATCCGCGCACAATCCACAATAAAGTAGCACTTGCATCACCAAATCCACAATAAAGTTTCATCTTCTCCATAATAAAGTATCAGTTTCATGGATTCAGTCAGTTTCAGATGAGACACAGTAGCAACAATGGGCTTCAACAAATCAAATCTTTCAACAAACTCAGACAACATATGGTTCAGTGCTATCTATCCTTTCTGTGAAAGTAAACATTGTGACCACAATCAAATAAGACTTATACAAGTGACAAGAGACACTAAACTTGAGGACTACAGTGGATTTTGGTGTCGAGCCTTGGTTTTCTTTTGATTTTATCTTTTGGTGACATGTCTTTAAGTTTTTTCAGGATGTCTCTAACTAGAGATTCTATCTCCAGGCTGTCTTGGACTAGAAAGGTGAGGATGGGGTATCGTCACCTATTTTTCTTTTGCTATCTATGGATTGTCTTTTAGTAATGCTATGACTTGTCCAAGGATATGAGGACATTGTGAGTCTAGTATGAACTGGGGCATTCTTTGTTTGTGACTGCCTTATCTCCATGCAAACAGGTACAATGACTTTCTGGGTCGAACATATGCCTCGATTGTCATAACCTACTTGCCATAATAAAGCTCAATGATGATAATGCACAAGAAGCTCTTTCACTTTCATATCTTCTATCTTTCATCTCCCTTTCTTGATTGACTTCCATCATCCTTCTCGAGTTCGCATAGCCTGCTATCACATGACTGAGTATAATGACACACCAAAAACATTTGCATTTCATGTAGTTGCACCTGCATTACCACATATAAGTATTTCATACATACATATAGATATCACAACTGCATCACATCCTGTACACAACACCTGTTAGCACAATTTACATTTGCATTACCATATTCGTTTGCATTACATACATTCACATTTGCATCATGAATACACATATAAAACATAAAAGAACAAAAAAATATATTGCATTGCATCATATACATATTTGCATCCATATCATAAGCATCACATAGAAACATCTCATAACATAGGTACACATGCATATAGCTACCATAAAGATGAATCATCTCATATATATATATATATATATATATAAAGTGTCATGATACAATGATGTCAAAATAATATGGCTACAATCACCCGCAGGTGTCTACATCATCATACAAAAATGGTACAATACTCATACATAGGGAGCCCTCTACGGCTATGATGAATTCCCTCCCTCAGAGCTGGCTAGCCTCAATGGAGTCTGAGCCCTAGAAGGACCCACCCCAAGATCATCTCTCCTAGCCCCTATGTCCTCTGTAGCCACCCCTCGTGTCGCCCTATCTAGACACAGGAACCCACTGATAACTCCTACCAACACTGTTGGTAATGCTAATCATGTCCATGTCATGGTATCCCATGACACATGTCCCACCCTCATCTCCAGTCCCAGATCCTAGAACACTCATCTAAGAGCATCCCTGTCTCTATCTTGATCGTACGGAATTAGCTCCCCATTGATCAATATCCGTAGAATCATGTATACATCCTCTAGGGTGACTGTCATCTCCCCCATCAACAAATTAAAAGTGCAAGTCTCAAAGTGCCACCTCTTTGCTAGTGCAATCAGCAATCCCATGTTTTCCCAAAACTCAAGCACATACAGAATATGTCTCAATCCCATAGCCTCAATTGTAGCTCGTTCCTTGGCTATCAACTTAGGTCGCAACCTCTGAGTTGATGGGAATCTCTCCCATGACTCCAGCATAGGCAAATACTCCTGCAGTCACACAAATCAATCATCTCAATCCTAGTGACACTCATTGTTCATCACAAAGTGTTGCTTCTATCCTAGTGGTACTCCCTGTTCATCACAAAGTACTACGTGTTTGGCACTCCCTATTCATCACAAAGTGTTGCTCACATTTGCACTCACTGTTCATCACAAAGTGTTGCTCATATTTTAGTACTCCCTGTTCATCACAAAGTACTATATCTTGGTACTCACTGTGAATCACAAAGTGCCTTGATCTATCCTATCCTAGGGCCTCTGCTTGAGTAAATCCTCTTGAGAAGTTTCCTAATTGGCAATGTATGTTCTATCACATAATTGTCAATCCTAGCTCTATTTGTTAGCCTAGTCTTTCCTAGAGGACCTGCTTGAGTGTATCCTCTTAGCAGCTTATCCAATCGACAGCATATGTTCATCACAAAACTGTCGATTTGACCTAGAAGACACAAATTCACATTTTTGGACACAAACATGCTTTTCCTAACATAGACGCACCTGGCACCAATGTAGACGCGCTTAGCGAGCATAAACGCGCCTGGCACCAACGCAGACATGCCTACACATTTTTGACATTTTTTTGGACCCTATTCTAAGCGCATTTATTACTCTACCTAGAATGCATTAATGACAACAATAAATACATCAAAGTACAAGGAGGTTTTGTTGTACTTACTGGCTCTCCTACCTCTGCTGGCCTCTGAAATTGGCGAATGCGATCGAATCTCTGAGCCATTACCATCGTTGTTGACTGCTGCTGCTCTATCTCGCTCTGCACTCTAATCTCTTGGATGTGTGGATGACAATGAGGATGTTTTCCCCTCATGGTCTATCTTATAGACTACCCTAGCCCTAGTCTCCTGTGTCAGTCTTCATTATCCCATGACTTTGTCACTTTATCTTGTCAGTCCATTCTAGCCTTTCTTTCTTATCGAGAGATTGTCTGTGATCTTTTTAGACATTTTCATCCAATCTCTCAAGGGAGCATATCATTCCCATCTTGGGGCAACTTTGTATCAGTTCATCTTATCTTCTTTGAAACAACGCGACAAGCCACATTGTCTCAAAGAGGGGCAAAATGTAGACACCCAAAATTGTTTAGTCTAATTAAATAAATATTTTATTTATTTAATTATCTAAGCTTAATTATTCTATTTATTAAATAAATATTTATTTATTTAATTAATTCATTTATCCTCTTCTAGCCTTATTTCTCATTTAAATAAATACATTTATTTATTTAAATTATCCTTTTCCTAAATTAAATAAATATCTTATTTATTTATTTGATCTCACTCCTTCTATTAATTAAATAAATCTTTATTTATTTAATTAATTCATTATCCTTTTCTACCCATGACATATGTCATTCATCTCTTAATTCATACACTACCTACCCTCTCATTATTTTCTTATTTCCTTTACCTACCCTCTAATCATAGCTGACCTCCTTTTACACTTCTCAATCTTATCCCTCCATTTCATATAGTGTCTTCTATATAAGGAGATGCTTCCTTCATTATCAAACCCCCTCGTTGACTACTTGACTACACTACACTTTTGAACATAGGCGATCCTACTTGCAACCACATTTCTGTTCTTTGTTGAGCTCTTGTGCACACATAAAATCTGAGAGCAAATATATCAAGCAAGATCAATGGAGATAGGAAGAATGGAGATTCAAACCCTATTGGACATGTGATGGTATAATCTTTGTGATTTCATTTGATTTGCATTGTCTTAGGTAATATTCATATGTTCTGGTGGATCTTTGTTGTTGTTAGGCTAGGGTTTTGTGGTTGAATTCATTTAGCCTTTCAATATCATCATTATTGTTATCCATTTTCACCATATACAATATGTTTCCCACATGTGCATTCTTCCTAGGGCATTGGACAATCCCTAATTCCACCACCAACCAATCCAAGACAAAAGTTGTCATGACAACTTTTTGCAACTTTGTGATTTTTGCACTTTTGGTCTCTCCAACCTATAAGACCTATTCCAAGTCATCACAAATCACTTTTAAAACTTTCCTAAGACTAATTTAACCCTCCCTAATGCTTATATCAATTTTTGACAATTTTTACCAACAAGAAGGTCAACTACCTACTCAAACCCACTATTTACACAAAAATGCAAACCTAAGAAGAATGAACTCAACCTAGGCCTACATTGACACAAAATACTAACTGTTGGACTCTCCTAGAGTCCTTATTCACTACTGACTTGGCTAGGGTCAGTACAAGCCAAAATTGTGAAAATTAAATTGTCTAAGTCCTAGGTTCTCCTACACCAGACTAGAACCTGATCAAGAAGGAGTAATGGTCATTTTGCTTCCTCTATTTAACCTTGTTTGTTATGTTTTGCAACTAGTGATATTTTGGGGCCTGCGTGCCCACTTTGAAAGACTTAATGTTAATTAATTATGCTAAGACTGGTTTGTTAAAGGTTGATAAGGATAATGCTAGTAACAACATTAGTAGTATGGTTTATGGCAACAAGTACTATGATACTTCTGTAATTAGTAATAGGAATGAAACTAGTATCCTTTGAAATAGTTTCAAGGGCATGAAATTTTTTTATCATTTTTTATTAGAACTGGTATCCTACTACTAGTTGTTTTATAGTTGGTGAATGGTTAATGTTGTAACATTGTATCTCTCTTTTCGGTCAGGGTCCTTTCCCTCTTAATCTAATAAAAAACAAGTTTAAATTATTATGAAATATTAGTAGAAATGAGAAATCTATATGATTGTTTTTCGAGAAAATAAAAAATTGCAGGATGTAGCTTTCAATTAGGATTCAACAAATGGTTGGGTTAACAATAATGTAGCACTTTTTAATCCATTTAGTTATTTATTTTCTATTCGACAAATCATAAGTTTTTTCTCATTTTCTCTTAACATTGTTAATAGTAAACACAATCCAAATTTCATGATTCTTTTCTTAAGTCATAATATGCAATTGTCGAGCATTTGATTCAAATATTCAAATCTTGTTTGATTACTCTTTTAGTTTACATTTGAGTATTTAGGTTAATATTTTGAATTTTTTTTTTCCTTTTGTCAATTTCGTATGTTCATCTATCTACAATTTATTTGTATACATCATTTACTAGAATGTCTATTTCACTTTTTATTTCAATATGATTTTTCAATCTCCAAATAGTACAAAAAATTAGATCTCAACACCTTTTCTTGTTATATCCTTCACTATTACAATGGAAACGCTGCATAAGTTACATTCCTTGAGATGATTCATTTTAACTTGTTACATCATTTATAGATCTTTTACTTGTAACATCTTGTTCAATTATCTCTCTAATTCTATATCCATACTCTCCTAATAATTTTCATTAATAACCTATTTTTTCCTGATTTTTAAATCAACATTGTTTTCAAAAGTCCTTTGCCATTAACATCACAACTTGTAAGAGTTGTATATTCAAACACATTCTTATATTAAACCTTACACTCATTACCTATTGAAGCTTTAACTACATCAGTTATGTCAAAAAAAGCATGAAATTAGTTGTATCATATAAGGCATCACATAGTGAAGGATTTGAGCGTACATTCTCATTTTCCTTTAATAATATTGCAAGTAATCTCACTAGTTATTTTGTTCTTTTTCTTTGATAGTTCATATTTTAGAGAAATAATTTCCTTTGAAATCATTTCAATTTTTTAAAAATCTCTATTTTACTTTTTAACTTTCAATAAATTTTTTGTCAAAATATTTTTTTCACACATTAATTTTCATTTTTTCTCATTCTCTTGCCATTATATCCCATTGAAATAAATAATTTAAATTTACCTAATATTAAAATTGATTGGTTTCTTTTCAATCTACCTTCACCTAACAAAAAAATCATATTTATCTAAACAACCTCAAAAGGATTTGGTTACCTTCTAAGCTATGACTTCACCAAATATCAAGATGATAATATTTTAAATCATCAACCCCTAAACGTTAGTCATCTCCTTGATTCTCTATTAACTTCCTTCTTTGGAATGATAATTTTTTTAACAAATATGACCTTCCTTTGTGGTGGATGACTATTCTTGTATTCTTCTAATGTTTCTAGAGGTACAAACTTATTTTTTGACTAAAAACTACATGCTTTGGCTAGTGGTTATGAATGACTTATGGATTTCATTGTAGAGCCTTTCACTATTTCTTCAATATGGGTAGTGACATATCACAAAGTTATATGTCTCATTTTTATTCATCCTTATTTACACGGTCTATTTTGACCCAATCTCCCTTTTTCAACACCTTTCGTAGGTGTCTTAAACCCTTAGCATTGGCCTTGTCTTCAAACAAAATCTATAATCTCCTTTGCAAGGCAACTTTAACTCTGACAAATTTTAATATCAATATTTTATGATTGACATCTAAATCAAAGACTTCAATATTTTCAAACAATGGATATTGTAGACGTATACAAATGGCCACTTTCCTAAGTGAATATTTAATATTCATTTTAACCACATTCCTATATTTAATTAAATTATTCACATTCATCTATTTCATTAAATAAGTTACTCAATTTATTTAATTAAGTTCACCTAAGCCTTTCATAGCCTTTGATTAAATAAATCACTTTATTTAATTAATTCCCCTCTCTCCCCTTTTTCCATTTAATTAAATTGATCATTGCAAATAAATAAATCTAATTTATTTATTTAAATCCCCCACTTGTATTTATGCAAGTTGCCTCTATTTTGTTGAAATAAAGTAATTTATTTTAATTAAAATTCCCCTCCATCCACTTGCATTTTCCTACATATCCCACTTGCCTCTCTACCCCCCTTCTAGATTCTTCTAATCACTTCTAAACTAGCCTAACCCATCTCCTAAATATTGTCACATCCCTAAGCAAGGGGAAGTAACTTCTCAAACCCTCAAAGTCTTTGAAAACCATTAAAGGTTTTATGTCTTCAACAAGCTAACCTCCAAAGTCTTCCAAACCATTAATGGTTAACTCAACCTTCTTTCATGGTTAGA
Source organism: Cryptomeria japonica (assembly GCF_030272615.1). Classification (NCBI taxonomy): domain Eukaryota; kingdom Viridiplantae; phylum Streptophyta; class Pinopsida; order Cupressales; family Cupressaceae; genus Cryptomeria; species Cryptomeria japonica. The sequence continues at coordinate 917,094,128 of NC_081407.1, forward strand.
GACTTTTTTCCTAACTCAACCTTCATCTAACCCAAGGGTCTCATCAAGAATTCATGGCTTTACCCATGGTTATCTTCTTAACCCTTGCGCAAGAGTTTACCCCTTGGATAAAAGCTTTATCCAATGGATAACCTTAACCCTTACCTTCTAAGGTAACCATGAGGTCTTCTCAAGCATTTAATGCTTCTTACATCTCCTCTCAAGCAATATTATGTTGACAATTGTCACCATTTCATTGGTGATAATTATAAACATGGATTGATAACTTTCAATCTTGGCCCTTGATAAGATTATCCAATCTTGACCATTCATTGCCCTGCTTTTCCTATAAATAGAGCCCTCATTCTCTCATTTTCATATCCAAGTCTTTAGTATCAAACTTATAGACATTTTACTAAGCATCTAATATAAATCATTATAATTAAGCATTTAGCCTCTCTTTGAGTAGAAATCATCTAAATAAGCAATTTTAGAAGTATTTCTAATTATCATAGAATTATCATATTAAACTAGTATAGCATGTTAGGATAGTTTTTACTAATCATTTTATCTTATCCTCATATCCATGCTAGTTTAAATCATGTTAGATTTAGTATCATGCATAATTAGGAATGCACTCATACTAGATTGATAAATATCCCTCATTCTCATGGTTGTCATCCCTAAGTCACTTTGCTCAGTGATCTGAGAGCAAAGGCATTGGCTTGAGGGGTCCTGCTAGATAGGGAACAATGGAATGTCCCTTGGGAAGTTGAGTTATTCAATATAAGTTCATAACTTGCACCGATAGTCCTATTGGTGTGTGAACTTGTCCACAAACTAAAATATTCATTTCTTTGCACCACTTTTCCTGCACATATTTTTGGCACCCACCATGGAACCATACCCCATGAATAACATCATTTTTGATACACGACAAATATTGCAGGTATGCAGAAAAGCTGATTTAATGCATTGGTACCTTCTTTTAGCGCATATTTCTTACTATTTAGCGCATCAGACCAAAACCTTAGCACATCGAGTAGTTAGACTAGCACAAAACACTTCCTCTTGTAACTGATAAACCTCAATGCATTGAAACATCAATTTAGCACATCCAAGCAACAGTTTAGTGCACCGGGCCCATTTGTTAGTGCATAGGTTCTTTTTTGTAGTGCATAGGTTCTGCAATTTAGCACATTGCTGTAACAGAAACAAAAACAAAACATAGTTTGTAACTAAGGCAAAAAGTTAGGCTTGTTTAAACTCATGTTAAATTCAAAGTCTTTCACTAACTAATATTTTTCTATAGGTTACTAATTTCTATTTTGTAGGTTAGAGGATTTCAATTGTTTTAACATTTGATTATTTTTTTGTTTCTAACTTTTTCTAAGTTAGTTATTAAAAATATTTCATTTTCTTGTTAGTAAAAAGAACAACCTCACTTTCATTTGGTGTTACTTAAAAAGAACAATAAAAGTCATTTTTTGCTTTCTTAGGAAGAACACACTTCACTTTTTGGGCTATAAAAAGAACAAAGCAAATTTTACTTTCTTGCAAAATTTTAAAATGAATCTTGTCATCCTTTGGTGTTTAAAAGGATCCACTTTATTTGGTAAGAAGTAAAAAAAACCTCAATTTTAAATTCTAGGCAAAGAAAAAGAGGGAAATCTTTCCCCTATTCGAATTTACTTTTGTTGACCAAATCACAATTTGCCTCGTTCACCAAGTTTGATTCAAGAATTTATTTTGGAACCACACACTTTTTCTATGAGGATTTAAAAAGAACACCATGCTTTTTAGAGCAAAATCTCCAAGTAGAAGTTAGGAAATCATTGCCTTGAGGGATAAAAAGAATTTTGTTTCCTTTGCCTTGAAAGTGAATGGTATATGCTTTCCCCTTAACTAGGTGATTAAAAAGACAAACCACTCTTATGCTTTATTCATTTCAAGTACTTAATTCCTTTAGCAGACCTACCCTCCTAGGTTGCTCTTAGACCACCATTTAAATGGTTGGTGAGAGGGGAATGACCTAAGTGGGAAACAACTTTATTGCCAAGTGTTCCAACCCACTATAATCAAAAGTGGAGGTTGACGAAAATCCCTTCAATGGTTTTTCTCAGCAATTAGCCTTCCCCCAGTATATTTGAGATATGTTAAACCTTTGTTCTAAAGGTTAGGAAGTCTCTCAAGGAACTTTATCACTGAAGACTAAACAAGAAGCCTAATTACAAACCTTAGCAATAGAAACCTTGAGACGAGTCAGTATCCAAACATGTTCAATATCATAGTGCAAGGGTGGGGAAGAATTCTCCCACAAGATTTCTCACCATCTATGTCCCAAGATAACTACCCAATTGTGAAGTGATTCACTTTGGGTTAATTTCTCGCATAAGGCAAAAAAATGGGCTCCCCCTAGGGGATGACATGGTTGTTTAAGCTAATGGAGTATCGAGACTAGTGGGCTATGGTATTGTTGATGACCCTTGAATAAAGAGTCTATCTGATTTATTTTCTTTGTATCCAAACCTGTGAAAACATTGGGGATTTGAACACATCCTCACAGAAAATAAACTATCTATTTAGCATAGGCAAAATTGGTTGTCTCTTTCATGTCATGTTTTCAATTAATATTTTCAGCAAATCATCCATCAAAATCAAACAAGTGTTGTAAATTCAAACAAAATCAAAAACAAAGCAATCAGGGTAATTTAGTGCATAAGAGTAACTTCTTAGCGCATCTGAAATATTCTCTAGCACAAATCAACCAAAACTTAGTGCTTTCATCCATCAAAATAGCGCATAAACAGTCAGAAAATTGATAAACATTTTAGTAGCGCTTTTGGATGCCATATTAGCACTTTAGAGCATTAGTCTAGCACATTGGGGGCAAAATTTAGCACTTCTGGTCTAAACTTTAACGTGTATTCAGGAGATATTAGCGCATAATCATCCCATTCAAAATAAATTTCAAAACTTTGAGTTAGTGCATAACATGGGTGGCTTGACACATAGGGAAATTTGGGTAGTGCATCTAGATCATACCTTAGCACATCTAGTCTCTGTTTTAGCACATGATTAAAACACAAAAAAATAGAGAGTTAACAAAGCAATTTTGGAAAATTTTATCATCAGTCCTAAATACCCTTTTGGGCCTTTTATCAAACTCACTAGTCAGAATCTGAACCAAATCATCAAAGAAAACATTTCTAAAATCAAGCAAGCATCCTTAGAGAAAAATTGTTGAATCCAAAACTAGCTAGAGATAAGACTTTATCCAATCAAAATTAGGTATAGTACCATCACATTGATCAAAAGGTTTGTCATCTAAACAGATTCTATCAAACAAACATACCTAGTTTAAACTTGAGTCATCAAATTGAGTCTCCATATAGGGAGACTCTTATCCATATCATTTGACACACTTTGTCGTGGGGGCAAATCTAAACCTCCACTTGATAAAGTAAGCTTAAGTTTTTTTCAAACAAAGTATCTCAATCCAAACATCGAAGAAAACCATTGAACATTATCCCCACGATTATGTTCGGGAATTTTGTACCATAAGCCTTGAATTTTCTCATGATGATACTTATTTGATAAGGCTATTCCAAAGAAGTTTTGGAGGGCAAAAAAGGGAGTAGTTGTCTAAACTTACACCTCCCATTAGATCATTTGATTAGTTGGTAAATAAATTTATCACACAATACTCCTATAATATTCAACACGTGATCACCATGTTGGATGTATGTAATACCAAACAGAAAAAACAATGAAATATTCATGATGTTTCTTCAAAGTTGGAGATGTATGGTTTCGAGGTATCCTCTAGATGTGCCTGAAAAAGAAAAGATGGATATCTTTATCGACAATCTAAATAGTGAGATGAGTTATCTACTCAAGCTCTAGTGCATACCATCTTTTGCAAAGTTGAACTAAAAGGAAATCCAAGTAGAGGAAGCATGCATCAAGAAAGGAGCATTGAAGTTCTTTGAGGAAGGAACTAATTCATCCAACACTCACTTTAACAACCAAAACAACAACACCACTTTAGACAAATCTAGGTTCTGGACTAGAAACAAAAACATTGTTAATGAGGGAGGAACTAGTGCTAATGATATGAAGTCCAAACACCCAATATTGGCTTTATCAGGTAATCTGCAAGCTAAAGAGAATAAAAAAGGTGTTAACCAAGGCACTAACACTTACTTGCAAAATACCAATCAGGGACCTTCAAATGCAAACACCAACAACAATACCCAAACCTACAACAATACCCAAGGAAATAACACTAATTGAGGAACTAATCCAGATCAAAGAGGTAATACAAATAATTTCCCAAATAGACGCATCTACACACCATTGGGGAAATCCTTAGAATCAACATTTTGAGAACTCTTGGAAAACAAGATTATCACATTGCTAGCCATAAACAATTTTGAACCCTAGATCAAACCACCTTGGTGGAATGACTCGCATTTATGTGATTTTCATCGAAACAAAGGACATCACATAAATGATTGCATGAGGCTCAAAAACATTGTTCAAGACATGATCGATAGAGGTGATTTAATAGTTGATGGTCTCAAAACAAATGGTGATCATGACGCTTTTAAAAATCCTCTTCCAAATTACAACAAAGAAGAAGCTTCATCATCAAATGATACATGGTGAGCTCACATTAATCATCTATAAAACAAAACTATCAATCACATATCAAGAGAGGATAATCAGATAAATGTCATAAAGATCAAAGACGGGAAAGACCATACATCAATCAATGTGACAACTAGAGCTCAAAAATATGTCTTGAAAGGTCATACATCAACATCAACCACTGTCTCCAAGACTCAATATGATTTGGTAGGTTAGCTATGGAGAAATCCTACTCAAATATGCATACTTGAGTTACTCAAACTCTCTCCAAAACATAAGGACATCTTGGAACAAGCACTAGTTGAAACAAATGTGCCTCAAGATTTGGATATTGACAAATTTCAAGCCATGGTGGCTCATATGATAGGGCCTCATAATCTCACCTTTTTTGAACATGATAATATCTCTTTGAGCCATCCACATAATACTCCCCTTCATATTCAAGTCTTAGTCTACAAACATTGAGTTAAAAGAGATTTAATAGATAGAGGAACTGGTCTCAATATCTGTACCTTTAAAATTATCTGTGCATTATGCCTCTCTAAACAGTCTACTGATCCACACAAAAATATCACCATCAAGGCATATGATGATGAAGAAAGATAATCCAAGGGAATAGTGATACTACCTATTCAAGTTAGGCCGATAAAAAGGGACACTATGTGTCAAGTCTTAGACATAGACAACATACAATATTTTATTGGGTCGTCCGTGGATACATGAAATGAAAGAAGTGTCATCAACCTACCATCAGTGTGTCAAATTCCCATATAATGGACAAGAAATTTCCATATTTGCAGACAATAACCCCTTTCGACATTGCAATGCTATGGGGATAGCTCAAGATAGCTCGGTTGCACACAACAGGGAAGCCTAAACTTCCTCAACACCAAATCATCATCAAGAAAAGCTCAAATCTTTATCCATGGATTTCAAACAAAAGATGAAAATAAAAGAGCAAGGCACAAGAGAATACTCTTTCGAGCCCATGTGTCTATCCAAATTGCTAGCATCACCAAAAGCTCATGGGAAACCTTCTGCATTGACACATCAAGAAAGATAACCCATCACTAAGTTTGATGGAAAGTGTATTCAATTGGGTACACTAGCACATGAATCAGAAGAGAAAGACATCCTTAGTTGGTTATACAAGGATGAGGGAGAAGTTAGAGCTACTACTATGGAGATGGCTATACCAACACATCAATATGGAAAAGGATTCCTAATCATGCAATGGATGGGATACAACAGAAAAGGACCTATAGGAAAGCATGAAGAAGGAATTATAGAACCACTAGATCCTCCTTCATAGTTTTCTCAAGATAAAATAGGATTGGGATATGGACACAACATACCCCCAAGGTAGAAACAAAATAAATATCATAAACCTCAGTGGAAAGCAAAGAAGAAATGCAATGAGGACTCATGGAAAGAGGCACTACACCAAACAACAGAGACAATAAAGAAAGAGCGAAAACACCAAGAAAAAGAAAAATGACAAGAGGAGCTAATCATTTCAAGAGAAGAAGCCTCTTATGAGGAAGTGCACCATGTTCAAGAACCTATTCAAAACAAGGTAGAATCACCTCCTGAAGAAATCACTACTCCCCAAGGAGAAATGGTGTATGAACAAATGCAAAGGGTACAAGCAGGCTCTGATTTAGAATTAAAAAAAAACTACAAGACTGGTCTCAACTATCAGGGATCTCTTTTCATCCTACAACATACCTGTCAACAACACTAAAAGGCTCTGGGAGTATACTTCAGAAACTGATTCTAATGACTATGAATGGGGCAGTTGTTCAAATGTTACTAAAGATGTCCCTAAAGGTGCTATTCATACACCCCTTTCTCAAGAAGGACAAGGCACAAAGTCTTGATTACTTGAATTCGGTCCACAACATATCTACGAAGCTAAGGAAAATGAGTAGAAAAACTATGAAAAAGTCTATGTGGAAGATGATACCATCGAAGACCTTGACAATATCATTAACTTAACCAACATCCCAGACAACCTTAACGATACCTCTATCATGACACTTATCGCAACTGACCTCAACCAACCAAATGACTCTCTATCGCTCGTATTTCTTGATTTGATAGATTGGGATGAACCTGAACACCATAACACACCTATTTTCCCAAAAGATGAATCCATTGTCCATTACCTATTTACTGTCAATCCAAAAATAGACTCTACCAACAAATGAAATAATGATATCTACAATCGGGAGGGTGCCAAGTCTCTCAGTAGCAAAAATGAAAGAAACAAAGGATCTAATGCTAAAAACTAGTCAATGGGAGCACTAGATCACAAAACAGTCAAAATAAAGGAAGCATCTGAGGGTGAAAACCTTTTTAAGGCACCTAAGGATGGGAGACTTGACACTCTTCCTAAACACTATTAGGAGAAATCACCCATATTGATTGAGCCCACTTAATCAATCAACATTGTTAGAGAAGAAGAAGCTAAAAACATACACCTAGTAGAATCTCTGACAGAAGAAGAAAATTCAGAGTTTATCAGATTCTTCAAAGAAAAGAAAATAAATTTTGCTTGGTCCTATGCTGATGTGCCTAGAATAGATCCAAACTTAATCATGCATCATTTATCTATTTCTCCAAGAGCTAAGCCAGTCAAACAAAAGTTAAGAAAGATGAATCCACATGTAGCATTAATGATCAAAGTTGAACTAAATAAGTTGTTAGATGTCGGATTCATTCGACCTATAGACTATGCTGAATGGATTTTAAACATTGTACTAGTTTCAAAACCAGATGGAAGCATCAAAATATGCACATATTTTAGAGATGTTAACAAAGCCTATCCAAAGGATGACTTTCCTTTGCCCACCATAGACATAATTGTAGACCTCACAATAGGCCATGTAATTCTATCATTAATAGATGGTTTCTCTAGCTATAATCAAATCAAGATAGCTCCAAAGGATCAAAATAAAATGGTGTTCACCTATCCTTGGGGAATGTATTGTTGGAATGTCATGCCTTTTGGCTTGAAGAATGCTGGGGCAACTTATCAAAGAGCAATGAGGACAATCTTTCATGATATGATGCATACATTCATGGAAGACTATGTGGAAGATTTACTAGCTAAGTCATTCACCCGCACAAAACATCTGGGCATATTAGATAAAATCTTTCAAAGATTGGAGAAATTACAAGTTAGGCTAAACCCTAAGAAGTGTGTCTTTGGGGTAACATCAGGAAAATTATTAGGCTACATTATGTCAGCAAAGGGCATTGAAGTATATCCAGTGAAGGTACAGGCCATCATGGAGATGCCACCTCCTAGGAATATTAGTCAACTTAGATCTCTACAAGGATGACTATAGTCAATCAAGCGATTCATATCCCAACTAGCAGATAAAAGTCTACCATTCAATCATCTGCTACATAAGAACATACCATTCAAATGGGAAGCCAAGTGTGCAGAATCATTCTATCAAATCAACCAATATTTAATGAATCCACCAATTCTAGTACCACCAATAGAAGGAAACCTACTCATTCTCTACATATTAGCAACAGACATATCATTAGGGGCACTGTTAGCACAAGAAGATCAAGAAGGAAAGTAATGAGCTATATATTACATTAGAAGAACATTAAATAGATATGAGCTAAATTACACATTCACTGAGAAGGCTTGTTTAGTTGTACTCTTTGCCTCTCAAAAGTTATGACATTACATGCTAGCTCACACAATCAAGTTGTTAGCAAAAATTGATCCTCTCAAGTATTTACTCAACAAAGAAGCTTTCATCGGCCATCTGGCTAAATGGTTCATGATTCTCAATGAGTTTGGTATCCAATACATAGAGTGTCGGGCTATCTAGGGACAAGTAATTGCAAATCAATTAGCTAAAGCACCATTACCAAATAAGCAACCAATGCAGGTAGAATTTCTAGACAAGGATGTCCTTACTATTAAACTTAAGCAATGGACCTTATACTTTGATGGTTCCTATAAACAACATGGCTCAGGTGTTGACATCTTGTTCATCATCCCTGAAGGACACACCATTCCAAGATCATATAGACTCATGTTTCCATGCACCAATAACATCGTTGAGTATGAAGTCTTGGCCACAGGAATCAAAATGGCTATAGAATGGAGAATTACGAAACTGAAAGTCTATGGAGATTCCCAACTAGTTATAAATCAGATCAACAATAAATATTAGAGAAAAGATGACAAGTTGTTGCCATACAAAAGAATGGTAGATGACTTCAAATAGTACTTTGTACATATCACCTTAGAGAAAATACCAAGGTTGGACAATAGAGTGGCTGATGCAATGGCTACTATCACTTCACTACGATGAATTCTAGAGCAACAAAGTCATTATGAGTTCCTGGTAAAGCAACTGTTTTCCCCAGCCTATGACAATTATGCATCCCATGTAATCTATGCCTTAACTGGTTCAGACTCTCCTTTATATGAGACAATTTATGAGTACCTTAAAACCAATATCCTACCCATTGACCTATCTCATAATAAAAAACCCAATTTTATTCAGCAAGCCACTCGTTATACTTTAACCACTGATACCCTTTACCATCGAGGTCTAGATGGTACTCTTCTTCGTTGCCTTGATCATAATGAATCTAACTCTGCTTTACATGAGCTTCATGAGGATATCTATGGTATGCATTCAAATGGTCCTACTCTCACTAAAAAACTTCTGAGAATGGGATATTACTGGTTGACAATGGAGAAAGAGTCTTATCAATTTGCAAAGAAATGTTCTAAGTGCCAAATCCATGGCAACCTTATTCATGCACCAACACAGGAGTTACAACCATTTACAACATCTTGGCCTTTCTATTAGTGGGGACTTGATTTAGTAGGGAAAATCCATCCTTCCGCTTCAAATAGACACAAGTTCATTATCATTGCAACAAAGTATCTCACAAAATGGATTGAAGCAGTCCCACTGACCATAGTAACTAGAAAGTAGATTGCCTCATTTATTCTTAATTATCTAATTTATAGATATGGCATTCCCAGTTCCATCATCATAGACAATGGGCATTCATTCAAAAATTAGGATGTCTGAGAACTATGTGAGCAATTCAAAATCCAACATTGTTCCTCTACATCTTACTACCCACAGGGGAATGGCCAGGTCGAGGCGTCAAATAAAACAATCTTGAAAATCCTAAAGAAGATAGTAAATGATGCAGGTAAAGATTGATTTGTACAACTCAATCTGGCACTTTGGGCATATAGGACTAGCATCACTACACCTACAAGGGCTACACCATATTCATTGGTGTATGGGTCAAAATAAATTTTACCCCTGGAGGTAGAAATACCATCACTCATAGTATCTTTAAAAGGCCTCATCCAAATGAGGAGTATCGGGTAAATAGACTGCAAGAACTACAACTTCTGGATGAAAAATGACAACATGCCTATGATCATCTCAAATCATACCAACAATGCATGTGCAGAAGCTACAACCAACAAGTCATCCCTAGGATTTTTTAAATCGGTTATCTCGTACTCAAAGAAAATCCCAGAAATCAACAAGATCGAGAAAAGAAGGGGAAGTTTGAACCTAATTGGCTAGGTCCCTATGTTATCATATTACCCTATGGATCAGGCACCTATCAACTAACAACTTCAGAAGGAGATGTTCTTGATGAAACAACCAACAACATACATCTGAAGAAATTCTATACTTAAGTGGCCTAATGCACGAAAAAAGTGAAAAATACAAAAAAATTGAAAAAAATAGAAATATACAAAAAAATTGGAAAAACAAAAAGGTTCAATAAAAACAAGTGGTAAAAACCTAGCAACAAGAACTATTTGTGAGGGAACAACTCCTCTATCTATCATTACTCATATCTTTTTGCATCTGAATTCAAAGCTAATGGCCATCACCCAACACTTTGCAGGCAACATTATCCTAGACATACTTAGCGTAGTCACTGTCCTTGCTTATCTGAAGATCAATTCATTATATCCCACCATGGCTTGGTAATCACTATAAATATCCACAACTATGGATATCTATAGCTAGGGGCAACATTCCTCTGACTTCAAACATTCCAACAACAAGAAAACAAGAACCACAACATGCTAAGAAAATCTTGTCAACAACACTTCATCGGCCATGGAAAACAGAATGCTGATCCAATTAACAACTTCAACACACACATGATGGATGATTTTCTGAATTATAATTTGTTTACATCTCATATGAAGTTTTGACTATTTTGCACTTCAAATTGTTGAAACATTGGATCTCTTGAATTTCTCAACAATGCATCGAGCTAGAGAAAATCACAAGGGAGTCTAATACTTTTTTTGGTTTTTTGTCTGTGAGGCGATCACTTATATTGTGCAAATTTTTTCTTGAGACGTGATTGGAAACATGTCACTTAAGACATTGTTCCACTTTGTGCATTAAATCTTCTCTATTTATACACAAGCAACACTCAGGTCATCTTGGTTTAATTATACCTTGATGCTTGTGCCATCTTGGAATATCAAAATCCATGTATGTTTTACTCTGGTCATTATGGTTCAATTATACCATTATGTTTGTATAAACTTCTAACATATCAAAAGATCAATGATGACAAAAAAAACAAAGCAAAGACATGTGACTACACAGGAATGACAACAAGAAACAAAGGGTGATCAATTAGTTTCATATCATTTTATACTTGCATTAGCTACATAGAATTATCATACATCTCATTTTCAAGATACATCTCACATCATAACATTATCATACATCTCATTTTCAAGATACATCTCACATCATATCATTATCATACATCTCATTTTCAAGATACATCTCACATCATCCATCAACAAATCAAGACGCGCAAAGCATCATCATATTTCCATCTTTATCACTCATACATCATTATCAAAATCAAAAGAATTACCATCTAAGTATTACATCATCATCACCACAACATCATATCAATACATATCATCATCCATAATTCATCACATGTAAATCAGATAAATCAGTGCCATATATATATATATATATATATATATATTTCTCAAAAGTGGTTGAAATGTAGAAGGGATGTCATGTTTGTCAAAATACAACAAAATGATCAAAATACAATTGAGACAAGTCTCTCAAGTATGATTGTCTCCTGAGGCTGATGGTCTTGCAGCAGATGTCCTAGCTCTTAGATCTCCCTCAGGTGGATCACGTCAAGAAGGCCCCGTAACACCTCTTCTCTCTCTCCCCGTCTAACTCCGACCAGACCGACTGACTGCATTGCTAGGAACTCTCTTCTCTCTAGGGACTAGATCCTCATATAACTGCCTATAGTACTTAGCCTCCTTGGCCATGTACCGTATCTCCGTTACTGTGTCCCGCATCACACCACCACCTATCGCACTCTATAATCTCTCTACAATATCCTCTACCTGGCCTCGATGCTCTCTCTTTGTATCCCACTCTACCATAATCTATGTAATCTGGCATTGTTGTGATAGCACTTATACCTGTAGCTACTGCACTAAGACCTGTAAGGCTCTAATATGAGAGTCCTATCGATGGGTAGGTACCCTAAACTGAATGGGTACCTATGTCATGCTCCCACCTATGTCTATCCTTATCTAAGGCACCGATGGAGGTAGAACATCTGATCTCCCCCTCTGGCCAGGTTGCCTCTCATCCTCTATACCCCCTGTAGCCACTAACACTGTGCCTACCCTGCTAGTACCACTAACACCAAGGAGTAGTCCTCCTCCTCTCCCTTCATCTCCACCTTATCCTCTATCTCATCCTCTATCTCTCCCTCCATCACCACCTCATCCTCTCTCTCTTCCCAAACCAACTCCACCACCACCTCCCCTACCTCCTCCTCCACCTCTTCCATCACATCCTCCATCATCCCCACCTCCCTCTCCAACCTCCTCTCCCTCCTCATCTCTCTGTATCACTCCCCCTTGCCTCTTTGGTTGCTCATCCTCCTCATCATCAAAAGAAGGTATCATCTTTGTTGGATCTGATATTCATGCCACTGTATGTGCAACGAAGTAGGTCAAAAACTCCTTTGTCATCCTCGCATCCACAACCCCAACTCCGTAATCCCAAATCTGACCTGCTAATGTCATATACTCCTTTGTTGTAGCTACCCTATCCACTGTGGGCCCCACTTAGGCACATCCTCTCTCTGGTGAGCATATAAGAAAGCTCCCTATGGCATCCCCTACTCTCTCCCATACTATCATTGCACATGGCTATGCAAGAATCACTCGATAATAAGGGGCATCCACCCGATCAAATATCTAGACATATAAACATAGGGCATCTCTAGCCCATCCTCTACCATACCTCGCAGTCCATATACGATCTCCAGATAACCGTATCAATATCATCTAACACTCTCTACCAGTGCTCTAGTTTTCCCATCTTATGTTGGACAACTATCCCTGTGTGCCCATATGCATAGGCCCATCCAACTGGCCTATCCGTATCTACAAGTGGTCTCCCCATGGGAATGTGCTCCCAAGCCCACACCTATAATAATGTCACTCCTACTAACAAACTATTGTATCCTAGATACATCACCTGATGAAGCTCCATGTAAAGGTGGGCCAACATGATGGACCCCCATGCAAACTTGCATCCCTGTGTAACCATGTCCTCCAGCACTAAACCCCATCCAATTGCTAGTCCCTTCGACCTACAGTCAGGACACAAGAATCCACCAATAAAACTTGCTAGAGCAAAGGGTAGAGGGACATAATCAAGATCCACAAAATCCTGCTAGGGGATCTCATATCCACAAATCTGATCATCCTGGAGGATGCGACGGAGAGCCTCTATCCCACCCTCCTCGGTCTTCTCATATGACAACAAGGCCCCCACAATCGGAATCCATAGAATGCGATAACAGTCCTCAAGTGTGAGTGTTATCTTGCTAGTAGCCAAATGAAAGGTGTTTGTATCACTGTGCCACCTCTTTGCCAAAGTTGTCAACAAACCTCGGTTAATGATATATCGACGCATGTCTAATAACAAATTCAAGCCGCATCTCTCAATCACATCCCTATTAGCCTGTGTTAATCATGGAATCAATGACCATGGTCTGCGAAATTGCTCTTACAACTGGAGTACACCAATCTATGCCTACAAAACAACAAATTTCCATCATTAGTTCCCACATCTATCTAATATATCCAATAAAAAAAAAATCAACTTGAAACAACGAAGCATCAAATCAAGATCCATATCAAAAATCAAAGACTCATAATGCAAGCACCATATCGAGAAATCAAATTAAGATTCATATCAAAAATCAAAGACTCATAATGCAAGCACCATATCAAGAAATCAAATCAAAGACTCATAATGCAACTATCATATCGAGAAATAAAATCAAGTTCCATATCGAACATCAAGTCCCATATCAAGAAATCATATCAAAAGATCCATATCCAAAATCAAAGACCCATATCCAAAAATAAAATACATGATCCATATCGCAAGCAACTCAAAAATTCATATCGCAATAATCATATCAGGAACCATATTGGAAATCATGAATCAGAACTCATATCGGATATCAAATTCAATCGCAAGGTAAAAAATCAAAGATCCACATCGATAAAAAATCAGGATCCTCATTCAATCAATTAATCAACTTGACACTTCATAAACAACAACAATTTCAACAAACTCTCAACCATCATATCAAGACTTGGACATCATCACAGCAGGCAAAACATTGGCTCAAAACCCATCCCAAAACACTTAGCAAACACTTATCCACCCCTCAGCCATCTACCTCGTCTATTTTTCCCCCACAATGCACTCTCCAAAATCATTTCCTACCAACTTTTTATCCCACGTGCTAAAGCAGTCCTTCCACACTCTAAGTTGCTAGACATGCACTAACATACTCCATCTATGCTCTAAAATATTTCTTCTATGTGCTAACAAACTCAATGCACTATTCTACATTGCCATCATGCTAAAATCTTTCACCTACACACTAACCTATTCAATGTGCTAGCCTAACTTCTGCATGCGTGACCCTGTTTCATCTATGCGCTATCTTGCCCCTACGACGTGCTACAAAATAGACCTCAAATGCTACCCTAGTTACAAAACCCTATGCACTACAATGCTTATCGTATGTGCTACGCAAGACACCCTATTCGCTAAACTGGAAAAATTCAAAGTAAAATATGAAAAACATGACTAAAATCGACAAAATAAATAAAAAACGTGGAAAAATTTAGGTGACTTACAGGTGGACCATACGTGACGGGCCTCTGGTATCGATGAATGTGCTTGAATTGGCGAGAAGCATAAGGAAACAACATTTTCGTCAGAGCAAAGGTGTCACAATCACAAGGAGACAAATGTGCAAATGATAAGAATAAAATCACTTTTTACCTTTTTATAGGGTAAAAGTCAAAAAGGGTTAGAAGGTGGGGCATGTATTTTTCTCATTTTCTAACTGTTAACCTTTTCGAACATCCTTTTTTGGAAGATGAATCAAACACACTGCATTCAACACAGTCAAAATTTCAAAATGCAATTAATTCAAAAATGCTTATCAAATCAACAAATTTTTTAAAATACTTGATTCATCTCCCAAGGGGGCATCATCAATATCGTTCATCAAATCTGGGGCACAACATCAGCATATTGACATCTCGACACAAAAATCATATCTGACAATTTTTCTTTGAGTCAACATGTGCACACATGTCACTTCAAAGAGGGGCAAAATGTAGACATATAAAAATGACCACTTTCCTAAGTGAATATTTAATATTCATTTTAACCACATTCCTTAATTTAATTAAATTCTATTTAATTAAATTATTCACAGTCATCTATTTGATCAAATAAGTTACTCAATTTATTTAATTGAGTTCACCTAAGCATTTCATAGCCTTTGATTAAATAAATCACTTTATTTAATTAATTCCCCTTTCTCCCCTTTTTACATTTAATTAAATTGATCATTGTAGATAAATAATTCTAATTTATTTATTTAAATCCCCCACTTGTAATTATGCAAGTTGCTTCTATTTTGTTGAAATAAAGTAATTTATTTTAATTAAAATCCCCCTCCATCCACTTGCATTTTCCTACATATCCCACTTACCTCTCTAACCCCCCTTATAGATTCTTCTATTCACTTCTAAATTGTCCTAACTCGTCTCCTAAATATTGTCACATCCCTAAGCAAACAGAAGTCACTTCTCAAACCCTCAAAGTCTTTGAAAACCATAAAAGGCTTTATGTCTTCAACAAGTTAACCTTCAAAGTCTTCCAAACCATTAATGGTTAACTCAACCTTCTTACATGGTTAGAGATTTTTTGCTTAAATCAACCTTCATCTAACCCAAGGTTCTCATCAAGAATTCATGGCTTTACCCTTGGTTATCTTCTTAACCCTTGCACAAGAGTTTACCCCTTGGATAAAAGATTTATCCAATGGATAACCTTATCCTTACCTTAACCCTTACCTTCTAAGATAACCATGAGGTCTTCTCAAGCATTTAATGCTTCTTCCATCTCCTTTCAAATAATCTTATGTTGACAATTGTCATCATTTCATTGGTGAGAATTGTAAACATGGATTAATAACTTTCAATCTTGGCCCTTGATAAGATTATTCCATCTTGACCATTCATTGCCCTATTTTTCCTATAAATAGAGCCCTAATTCTCTCATTTTCATATCCTAGTCTTTAGTATCAAACTTATAGACATTTTACTAAGCATCTAATATAAATCATTATAATCAAGCATTTAGCCTCTCTTTGAATAGAAGCCATCTAAATAAGCATTTTTAGAAGCATTTCTAATTATCATAGCATTATCATATTAAACTAGCATAGCATGTTAGGATAGTTTTTACTAATCATTTTATCTTATCCTCATATCCATGCTAGTTTAAATCATGTTAGATTTAGTATCATGCATAATTAGGAATGCATTCATACTATATTGATCAATATCCCTCATTCTCATGGTTGTCATCCCTATGTCAATTTGCTCGGTGATCTGAGAGAAAAGGCATTGGCTTGAGGGGTCCTATGAGATAGACAATAATGGAACGTCCCTTGGGAAGGTGAGTTATTCAATGTAACTCCATAACTTGCACCGAGTGTCCCATTGATGTGTGGACTTGTCCAGAAACCAAAATATCCATTTCTTTTCACCACTTTTCCCATGCATAGATATAATTAAAATAGGGATATTTCTTTAAAAATATCTTACTTTTGTAAATTCTCTAGCTTTCCCTAATATTCTTCAGATAATTATTCTAATAAAACTTTATATAATTTAAACTAAATAAATAAAAATGGGTCGTATTAACACAAAAAACAATTCTCTCCAACTTGAAAAAATTAAATTACATCATGATGCCTCATTATAGAGATATTTTATGTAAATAGTAGATTAGATTATGGCATTTGGGATTGTGGTGATGGTTTCCTATGTGGGATAGGGGAAACCCTAGCCACATTTTGTGCTATGTTTTTGTGTTCTCTCTGATCCATGGGGTATGTGGGGGTCGGTTTTTTTTGTGTGGTGGTGCTAGGTGTTCGTATTTCAATATATGTTCATAGTTTTACTAGCTTTGGGGGATGAGGTCAATTTAGTGCAATTATTCTTTCTATATATTATTTATCAAAAGTACATATAGACCCTAGCTAGTGGATCCCCTATGTAATTTTTTCTATATTTTTTGTGTCCATTTCTCTTTGAATTTTCCTTTCTTGGGGGTATCTCATTTTGGCAATGTGTTTATCTTTTGGATGCAT
This sequence comes from Cryptomeria japonica, assembly GCF_030272615.1. NCBI lineage: Eukaryota > Viridiplantae > Streptophyta > Pinopsida > Cupressales > Cupressaceae > Cryptomeria > Cryptomeria japonica. The sequence goes on from NC_081407.1 coordinate 917,111,564, forward strand.
GTATGCTACCATAAAGTAATTTCTACCGCTAAGGCATGTGAAATCACTTGGACATGGGGTTATACACTCTACTCAATGTTAAAATTCATGCACACACCATGAGACTTGGTTTGTATACTTTGATCACACTCCATGACATGATTGTTATATGTTGTAGTACCCATTCAATTGTCAAGTTACTTTGTAAAATGAGCCTTTTTTGTAATCTTTTTCAAAATTTTCAATCACACATGACTCATAGTAAGCACAAGCCTTACTAGGCTGAGTATCATCATGATCTTTCCATTCTCTTTATGTGTTGCTCCTTTTATCCTGAGAGTAGATTGATAAGATACTAAGTACTTGGGAGCTTGGTGTGTCTTATCTCTTTGGTATCTTGGTGAGTTTTTCAATGCAACTTTGTACTTTACCATGAGTATGGACATAATTTCATACTCTAGCTAAAGTGGAGGCTACATGTAGCAAAGTAAATTATATTTCTATGAAATTTCATCCTTGTCTAGCGGTCACCTTGACATTTTGGCCTCTGGTGCTCAATGTCCTCTTTGATGCTACTCATACACTCTTGAAACTTGCATTTCAACTCATGATATTGCCTCTATCCCATTTTGTGTCTTGATTTATCGGACAAGGATGCCTTGGTTTTGGCTTGAGACTAGGGCACCCTAAATGCCCTAGTCCTCCTAATTAGGGTCCAAAATAGGACCTCAAAATGGTCACTTAATGTGGGTTGTAAATTTGGCTCCATGTCAAATTACTCTAAAAATTCAAACATTTAATGCATGGTTTGGTGTAAAAGGAATCCTACCTCCTTATTTGGTAACTAGAAAAATCATAAGTGGGCTCTCAATTGCACTCTAACAAAATTATTTCAATTCTACATGAGCAACAAGAATTCAAATATTAATCAAGCATTGAACAAGAAGGTCAAGTCAAGATCAAGAATTCATTTTCAATCATCCATGATCAACCTTCTATGAATATATTCTACATTACATCCTAAACCTTTTCATGAGGATTCAAGAAAACTTCATCAAGTTATCAAGTTCAAGTGTTTTTAGATCAGCTACTTCTTGAATATTTTGTTCTGGTACAGGTGTTACCGAATCAGTTATGATCATTTCCACTTCTAGTTATCTTCCATAAGTTATGTTTTGACTTCTATACTCCTCATCCACCTTAACATTATCACTCTCCACAATTATCTGCAATCATTTGTTATAATGTCTATATGCTTTGCTTTCATTTGAATAACCAAGAAATATCCCTTCATCACATCGGTAATCTAAGATCCAACAAATATTCCTCGGTTAACCTTAAAACTAACTTTTCCAAAGTTTGAAATAGGTTTTCAGAACACTACTAGGGGCAATGCAACATCTACTATCAATTCACCTCCCCCTGAGGCTAATGCCTTAGTTACTAGATGAGATTCGTGTTGGTGGTGTAGGAATACCTTAATTTTCCGGATGAGCATTTGGGGTATTTGATTTTGTGGGTTGATCCTCAAACTTCCTAATCGACTTCTTCTCATGCTCCTTTTGAATATCATCAACCTTCTTCTTTCCCTTCTCATTGGATTTGTCATTTCCTATCGATAGGTTCTTACTTCTACAAAATTTAGCAATGTGTCCTACTTTGTTGCATGCATAACAAGTGACATTGTTCTTTTGAATTTCCTTGCTATAACCTTGATCATTTCTTGACCTACATTGATTAGACATATGCCCAAACTTTTCACATGCATGAAATTTCATATTCATTCTATAATCTGTTGTCCTATGACCATACTTTTTGCAATTAAAACACTGACAGGTACCTGAATTATTATTCAAATTGACTCTAGTTCTACATTGACTTGAGATATAACCAAACTTATTGAAAATAAAGCATCTACCATTAAATTTATGTGCATTGGGTTGTCTTACCAATGACCTCTGATTCCGGTCAGTTAGTAGATTATCCTAATTTTCAGTACCAGAACTTTCTCCATGCTCAAATCCAAGACCTCTATTGTCTCCACTATCCCTTTGATTCTTCAATAATTTATCAAGCTTTGCAAAATTGGCTTTGAACCTATCTATGTACTCATTTGCAACATCCAGATAACTTCTTAGGACTATTATCATTCTTTCCAACTCTTGCTCATTGTTTTGAGATTGCACCAATTCAGTTCTCAATATATCATTCTCATGCGCCAACCTAATGCATTCTTCAGATCTATCTTTCAGAGATTTGGCAAGATTTTCTTCATTCTTCTTCCAATCTTCAATCTCCTTGGACATCATCATGGTTAGGGCTTGCATTTAATTCTTCATGACATCATTTTTCTAACTCAACTTCTAACATAGTTCCTTTAAAGCACTCTTCTCTTCATCATCCTGATTTTGTAATTGATCACAAAGTTATTTCCTTTTGGCTTGTGTAGATGACAACCTCTTTTGCAAAGTATGGATGAATTATTTTGCAGATCTAATCTCATTTGCCAGCTTCATGTTCTTCAATCTTTCAACATCATAGTCCTCAAGAGCTACTTCAAGTTCCTTCCTCAAACTCATCTCTATAGATTTCAGATATAGGATCTTCCTCAAGCTATTATACTTATTCCAAGGCACCAGGCTCTGATACCATTTGTTGGAATCCAAGAACATTTAGAGGGGGGTGTGAATTAGTTTTCTCCTAGAATGATTAATTTTAACCTTATTAACACAACAACTTAAGAACTGGTAAGATAAAAGCAGATGACAACAAGCAATAATGCAACCACAAAGATGGACACCATAACACCACATATTTATACGTGGAAAACCTCAATGAGGAAAAATCATGGTGGGATTGGACCCACAATATCTATCCACTAAT